>NW_012114599.1:9217000-9245733 GCF_000951035.1 Colobus angolensis palliatus | reverse complement strand
TTTTTGATATTTTCAGTTTTGAGCCATGATTCTATTACTTTCATAATAACCCTTATTTTAATAATGCGAAGTCTGAGGGCAAAAAAAAAAAAAAATCATAAGATTTAGTTAAGCAACATTTGGCTAATTTTGAAAAGGAAAAAAGGGCAAATTTGAAGCTAAAAACAAATAGCTGAATTAATTGTCATTTTCCCAAGCCAGATGGTTTGTTATTAAATAGATATAACTGAAACTAACTTCCTGCCTTAAACACAATCTAGGGCTGCCCTGCACTGATGGGTGCCTCTGACTCCTCCCTTCCTAATCATCTCCCTCTTTCGGCTAATCCTCCTTGCATTTGAAGCCTAGTTCTGTCTTCTATGCTTTGTTCTATTTCTGGAACATCCATCTCCTATCCAAATCTCCTCAAATTCTCTTCTCTCTTATTTTAGAGATAGTAAAGGCATAGGTTTTCCTGTTTTGCTAGAGCTATCTGAGAAGGATCAGATAGAGAAACTGTACTCTAAGTTGAAGAGAAATATAAAGAAAATAGAAACCTTCATTCTCACAGGCAGGTAGCCTTAACGGGTTACAAGGAAATTTCGTTGTCAGCTGGATTATACTGGTGTGATTCTAAGTGTATGGATCTAGACAATATGCTGAAGACATGTGCCTTTCCCCAGTGGATATCTACCCAGTTACTCACTCCACAGAGACATTTTTTGAAGGGGTTGCTTTGTGTATTATCAGTTCACAAAAATATTAACACTATTAAAAGTAGGCCACTGCATGCAACCTCAATCTAGCACAGGAGGCAGCAGGTGACACTTGAGGACAGGTGAGACTTGAATGGGTTCTGAAAATTTCTGATAATTCACTCATTTTGCCTTCCACCTTGCTGTGGTTTGGTGTAAAATTTCCTCCATTAACCCATTCCTACAGATTAGTCACAGGATGCAAAAAAGCATATATACCTATCAAAAGCCTGAAAAGTCTACAAACGATTTGGCCCAGCAATTCTCTACTTCTGAGGCTCTAGAAGCGATTTTACAAGCACACAAATTTATATCAGGGATTGCAGCAGAGGTTCTATGTCAGAGAAAAATTAGAAACAATTGTCTGTCATTTTAGAAAAAATAATTTGCAACTTGATATAACATGATATTGTGCAACTGTTAAAGTACACTAACAAAAACATTCATGACACACTGCTAAGTGAGAAAGCAGATTATATAACTATGCCTACTATCAGTGCATAGTATGGGTAAATATTTGCTGTATATCTGTATACACATTTTTTGTGCAGTTTATTTAAATGTCCCAGGATTTCACAATTTTAAAGGTGCAAATGGCTGAATGTAGATGGTGGTGAAATGGCAGGATTTCTTTTTCTTGTTTGCTTATTAACATTTTCTATTTTACTTACAAAGAGCATATATTGTTTATTGCTTGTGCTATTAAAAGCTAATAAATACAGGTTTAAAATAGACATATAAATACAGAGTCTATCTGGGAAGGAGTGAATGGTTGAATTTCAGCTTTATCCTGGTCCTTTTGGTTAATTCAGCAGTCATAATTACATTAGACAAATCCTTGGATGAAAAGCATCCTACATACTACACACAGAGCAGGTGCATCTCAAAGGGTGTAGCAGGGAGGAGGAAGGAGTGGAATGGAAGGGGAGGAGAAAACCTTGACATCAGGATCTGACCTGGGATCCAGCATCAGGAGAATGCCTAGGACAGTTCACAATATGGAACAAGAATCCTAAAACGCAACTGCACCCACTATGAAAGTTTGCCCAGCACCAGCTGTGAAGGAGAGATGATGTGTTTCTGTCTTCATTTTTTCCCATCTATTCCTGTTAAGCATTGAAGAACTGCAGAGTAGCACCAAAATCCTCTCAATTTTGTATTTTGTGCTACAAATACCTTATATTTCATTTACTAACAGTATGTTTTAGTGACTTCCACCCACAAATTTGCTTTGCATATTCACTTAATCTGACAAATACCGTTTACAAGCTTGTTAAGAGATTCATATCCTTGAGATGTTTGGGAAGGGGCTGCAATGCCCGTCTTTCATAATTTGTACTTGGGCTCTTACTAGATATGTAATTTGTAAAAAAAAAAAAAAAAAAAAAAAAAAACCCAGAAAATAAGGCATAGAGCTCTACCTACCTAAGCTGCTAAGAATATGCCATTAGCCTGATTTCTCAAAATCTTCTCCTTTGTCTCTCTCCCAGGGATGTAGGACAGCTTCTTGTGGATACTTAACAAATATCTTTTGTTAAGTATCTCTCATTTTTATAGATTCTTATAATTTCCAGAGCACGTCCATGGATGTTATACTATCTGGCATGCCTGATAATTCTGAGGAGGAAGATGGGTGGGAACAGTTACCCTTAGTTTCATTTTGTCAGAGGAGGAAATAGAAGCTCCTTAGGGGTCAGAAGAATGAGGGTACGAGGTGGGATTAGAACCCACATCTTGTAATTTCTGGTGTTCAGGTCCTCATGCTGCCAGTGCATTTCCAGGCTTCTTCATTAACTTGCCAGGTAACAACCCCATACTCTGAACATGATAATACATCTATGCTGCATAACTCTCAGGGCTGCTGTGGGTATCAAAGAGATAAATTATAAAAACATACTTTTACAATGATGAAACTATACAAATGTAGTTACTATTAAAGCGTTTTTGTGTGTGTGTGTGTTAAATGCAAGGGGTCTGCCTTCCTGAAACCATCATTAACCATTGGGATCTTACTGCGATCATTTGTTGAATATTCCAAAGTCATCACTAATCCACTAATCCAGAATATTTAGAATGGGGGGAGAATATTTAGAATGGAGGGTCTGTGGGAGAAGAATCCAGGGCAGTGGGGTACCATCTGTTGAGAACAGAGTCAGTAGGGGGGCTCATATGAGAGTACCAGGTGCCGGAGTAAGAAGAAAAAATAATTCAAAGCCATTTTTTGAAGTGGAAAGAAAGTAACTTTTCAGTTTCTGAGACTAGACCTGCCTGAGTAAATCTTGGGGTGGGGGGAACACAGATTAGAGGTCCGAAGTATGATTTGTTAGAGATTAGTGGTGTAAAAAGTCAAAGCCCCCAATTAAAATGCCCCATCCCCCACACAAACACTCTCTATTCTGTGGCTCCATGATCTCGCTTTATTTTCTTCTTAACAATGTTCACCTTCTGTGCTACCTGAAAGTTTATCATCTGTTTATAAGTACCAGTCTTACTCCATGGGAGTAAGATGATGTCATCTGTCTTGTTTATCCCTACCTCTGCCATGCCCAACACTGGCCAGTACATAGCGGGGGCTCTTTAAGTATCTGAGAATGAATGAAAAGACATGCAGAATGGCTTGAAAGCCTATGCTTTGCCACTGGCTCATACTGCTTCCTTTGTTTTAATTTTTTAAAATGGTATTTATCTCTTTTTAAATGCCTTTATGAATGGTGTAGAGGAAAAACCACCTGAAAATTTGATGATCAAGAATGCCACATTGCTTTCAGAGACTCAGTTTGGGCTTCCGAGTTAGCTATTGGCATTATCAAAATACAGTGTTTCATTGTGAATATTTCTTGTCACTAGTATTCCACCGTAGACTCAGTTCAGTTATAGAAGCTATAGATGAAAGAACTTAATCTTTACTCTCAGGATGAGAATACTTGACATAGTAGAAATTATTGTCAGGTTCTTCTAAGTGGTTTGCCCCATTTCTCCCCAAAGCACAGACTAAAGGGCAGGAAGCACCTCCAGCGACTTCCAGTGCAGCCTCATACCAAGTGCTGGTTCCCCTCAAGCGACCAGAACTGCAGTCCTCTAATGTGACAAGTGGGTTAGTTTTGGTGTTCTGATTTGCCATATTTCAACCATCTGAAGACTCATCATACATACAATCCTTCACAGAAGGACATTTTCATGCTCACTTGGCATAGTTGTGGTTAGCTGTTGTTTTGCAACTATAACTCAGGAATCACAGGCTATGATAAATCCTCTGGTGGGCCCATCTGTGGACCCCAGTGGGATCATTTTAGTCTGGAGCTGCAACAAGCCTTCTTGTTATCTTGACCCAGGATTTTTTACAATGATAACCTAATAATAGCTTATAATTTATGGAGGACTATGCCAAAAAGTCCCCTGGGCTCCAGAGAGGCAGGATGGGGTGGGGAGCAAGCCAGGGAGAAAAAACAAACACGACACATAATTTCTTGATTGTAACTAATACAACCAAAATAAGCTGTTTTCTCCTTGAGCACAAAATACAGGATTTGTAGATGCTTAGCTGAAAAAGGTTATCAAATATGGGCACTAACGGAGTTAGTGTTTTTAGATCATGTGCTAGAAAAGATGGGTGAACAAAGCAAAGCATCTGATGGATTGAAATCCTTTTCTGGAATGAAGCAGAGTATAAACAAGTAATACAGAGCTTATGTTTCATTCCTGAGAAAAGGCAGGATGTGAGGTCTGTGTGCCGAGGAGCAGTGATGGGATTCCAGCTGGCACTGTGCATAAATGCCAAGCAGCATGATTTCATATCTATAATATGCACTACCCCAAACAGATATTAAAATTTTTTATGGCCACATGTAAGCTTTGCCTTTTAAACTGAGTTAGCGTTTTATTTGTTCTCTTTTTTAAAAATACCAATGGGCTTAAATTCATTTTGTTTCTCACGCAGGGACCAGACATGGCAATGAAGTTTTGTTTTCTTATAGCCCCTATTTTCTTCTTTCGCGCTTAGCAACAATGTGTCATTCTTTATGTAGGGAGGTCATGCACAGAGCCTCTTATCAATAGGTCGTGGTCTCTGTGCTCTCTTTGCTCTCTTCCTAATGGTTGTGATGATCTGAATTGATTCAGGAGCCAACAGTCAGCACCTACAGTGTGACATGCTGGGCCATGAATGAGAGTAAGAAGCTGCATTTGTGACAGCTGCCTCCTTAGCACTGTGTTGTGATCAACTGACTGAACTGATCACGGACATTTGGCATTTATATATCATTAAACATACGTACTGCCCTAAGAGTCTAAGAGTTCACAGTGCTAATTCTAAGTGTCATTGTGTGATCCCCACACCCCAGCAATTTGCAATGTATGAACCAAGATTTCTGTTGGGGGCAGGGTAGTGGAATTGTTTTAAAAAGGTGGACAAATCCATATATACACAAAGCAATGAACAAAAAATATCTCACTCATGTAATTTACAAATATGTACAGAGATATTCTGTGATGAATAATTTGAAAATCTTACAAAATCTATGGTGAATTCTGACACTACCATGTAGAGAATCCTTGACATTTTTATATTAGCTTAGGTCCTTGTTTGAAAAATAGAGAAAAGACAAACCTATTGAGTCAGAAAGTACATCAGTGGTTGCCTGGGGCAGAGGGTGGAAATGAGGATTACCTATAAATGGCCGTGAGGCAACTTACTGGGGTGATGAAATGTTCTAAAACTGGATTAGGGTAATGGCAACAAGACTTAGTGAATTTACTAAAAATCATGAAATTGTATGTACTACAAATGGACACATTTTATGGTATATAAGTGATACCACCCTAAAGTTGTTAAAAGATGCAGACTGAGATAGCATTTAATAAAAAAAACACTAGAAAACAGTGGTCCTTGAGATGTTCTATTTATTTTTTTCAGACAGTGTCTCACTCTGTCACTGAGGCTAGGTGTAATGGCATGATCATGGCTCACTGCAGCCTTGGCCTCCTGGGCTCAAGTGATCCTCCCATCTCAGTCTCCTGAGTAGTTGGGACAACAGGCTCACACCCCAATGCTCAGCTAATTTAAAACTTTTTTTTTTTTTTTTTTTTTTGTAGAGACAGAGTCTCACTATGTTGCCCAGGCTCGTCTCGAACTCCTGGACTTAAGTGATCCTCCTGCCTTGGCCTCTCAAGGTGCGGGGATTACAGACGTGAGCCAGCATACCTGGCCACCTTCATTTCAAATGTGAAAAGGGACAAATAAAAGTCATCAACATTATTTACAAATCATTTCTTAGAGACTGACACTCCTGTGAATGTTTTTGTTACACTCGACGTTCATCCCCTTTGCTGTACCCCCTGAGCCTTGAAAAGGGGAAATTTACATTTATTCACATAACACATGCATAACACCAACCCTCCAAACACAAAACACACCAACACACATCTGTATGTTTGTGTTTCTACCAAGTGCCCTTCCTCTGGCCAACCTAGAGTATGTTAAGAAGGCCTAGATAGACTAGGATAAAATATTTTTAGCTCTCTTCTCTTATACTGTGACTTTTATGGGACTGAATAAAGTTGGCTGGTATGGGGTTGGGGCACTAATCCAAAGACTCTGCAGGACTTCAGATCGGGCAGGACACATGCTGAGCATCCCTGTTCCCTGGACCACCTCCTGGTAGATGACATCATTGTTATCATCCTGGTTCCCCTCCAGCTTTGTACTCAATGCCAGGTGCCCATGCAGTACTGCCCTTTGAGAAAAATAAATCAAGGAGTATAACTACCAACAAAAAACCCTTAAAAGTATTTAATAAAAAATCTCTTCCTTTGAGGAGAAAGAATAAAAGATGCAAAGAGCTTTGAAACGGATCTTCCCCAGGTTTTTACAGATGCTTTGGGTCGGCCGCATGCAGCCTATTCCCCACTTTTTTTTAGTATACGATAAAAGGCAGTTATGGTGCCATTTCTAGAGAAAATCTTGTAAATTCTGGTTTTTAGCCTTCTTTTGTTTCATTCTCGTCTCAAAAATGTCTGCCTTTGCAGGCTTCCTTTAACTCTAATGACATCATCTATTCGTGGGAAAGTGTGCTGGAACGTACAAAGCATTTAAACTCCAGACTGCTGCTTGCTGGAGTGAGGTTAAGATAAGGTCCTGTGGAAAGTCATTTGAGTGATTAGGGCTGTCCCGTGCTGCCCCTCTGGCAGTGTCCCTGGTTGGCCTTGCCTCTTGGCCTGACTACAGATCTGAGGGTCCATTCAGTCATACTGAACATTTTTGGTAGTAAAGAAATTCGTTGCTTATTCGAGTATGTGAAAACAAAATACACTTGCCCTTTAGGAGCCTCTTGGGGAAACTGATACCATAGCCACTGGGAAATACTGGCTCAGGGTAAAGTAACTCTGTTTTCATTTCCATTTAATCTGATGTGAAATGTAGCCATCCAATTAAATATGTTTGCACACTGTCACAATGGCACCTCTCGACACTGTCTGTCTGACTTGAAATGTCAATGTTGACAGGAGAAAGCTCATGGTCAGTGAAATTGCAGGAAACAGAAGCACCTTTGCATGTGTCCACCTCACTAGAATTCTTAACATAGGGAAAAATGAAGACAGGCTGAAATTTACTTGGCTTTTCATTTTTCAATTGCTGCAATGTAGCTAAGGTAAATACCCCAGGAAGCCTAACTCGTTCATCAGTGCATTGAAATAGAAAGTAAAGGAGATCCAACATTTTTGAGGGTCTACTATGTGTGAGGCTCTGTGTTGGGTACCTTATAAATTCACTCTCATGTAATCCTCACTACAACCCTGTGAGATGGATTTTCATGTTCCTATTATTCCTATTTCATGTTCCTATTATTCCTATTCCTATTTCATGTTCCTATTATTCTGGCTTAGAGGAGTTAAGCAATTTGCCTCTGGGGGTGTCATACAGTAGAGGAGGGAGGGTTGGGTTTCAACACAGGTCTACCTGCCTCTAAAGCTCATGTTATTTTATAACCCCTTAGTGTGTAGTCATTGTGCTAAGACTTTGCAGAACTTCTCTGAGACGGAGACTGTCACCTGTCAATCTATCTGTGAGCTTTGCACTGAGAACAACAAATCTGTTTGAAATAGGATGGGATGAGAAGAAATGATGGAATTAATCTGATTCCCTGCTGTCCTTCAATGGAGCTCAGAATTCAGAATGACTGGACACAATTTCCCAAGGGGAATATGTTTGTGATGAGTGGGCATTTTCGTGTTCCCTCCTGACCACATCTCTGCTGTTAAGTGAAGAGTAGACTGAGTGTGTTTACTGGTGAGCCCTTGGAATAACAACCTCCATGGTTCCCACTCCTACTTCTGCTCAGAGATCTAGAATACCGGAACGTAATTTCCAAAGCTGCCAGTAAGCCTTGGCAGAACATGACTGCTAGGAGGGTGTCCTCAACATGCCCTTCCTAGGCCCCACTGACCAGTACCTGGGTGGCTGCGTATCATAGCTATATTTGGTCTAGCTCGGGAAGACCAAATCTCTCTTTGTGTTCAGATTCATTAGCAGCACAAGGCTATGCTGAGGAGGATTATCTTGGTATTCTATTTTTTTTATTTTGCCAGCTGGGTCAGAACTGAACATCTTTCAGTGGTCTTAGTGATTACATTTTTACATACAGGAAATGCTAATAGTTTATGGGTATAGAAATGGATCTTGATTCATTTCTGAATTCTTTCAAAGCATGGACTCCATTAGGTGTTTTTCATGCCAAATAGAATAATAACAGTTCCTAACCTTAAAGAGTTTAAATGTAATCTTACTGTTGCATGCCTTGAAAGTAAAAATAATAAAATTGAGGTAAAGAGAGAAATTAAAAAAATTCTTAAAACATTTGTAAGGCATATGGAAAAGAGTGTACGTAATACTTTAAAAATAAGTCCAAGATGGCACGATAGAGTAGCTAAGTACCAGATTATAAAAACAAGAGATAACATGGATTCCACAGTTTACCATTCATGTGAACTTTGACTAAATATGGACAAGTCATTTATTCTCTATGAGTCTTTTTTTCTTCATGTAACATGAGGATACTAGTAGTTACTATCCTATAAGCTATTTAGTGATTTTAGAAAGGGCCACTACAGTTACATCTAGGCATGTGGTACTCCTACATCTCCAGGAGGGTCACTCAGATTATGGGGCCTCTTGGAGTATGCAGCATACAACCTGTACAACCATACAAGTTACTTTAGGGTCCACTGGGAAGTAAAGCAACAGGACACAGTAAATTAAGTTGTAAAGTACTTGCTGTTTAAGTGTTCTACAGAATATCTTAGTTGTGAGAGTTAGAAGCCAGAAAATTAGAAACTGAAAAATATAAGCTATCAATAGCTGTTTTCTCAATTACTAAAAATAATAAAATGTTTATTATTTAGCACAGTGCTGAATAAACAGAAAAAAAATCATTTTCAGGGGAAGGATCTAAGCATCAAAGCAAAAAAAAAAGGTTGAAAGGAGGAAAAATCATTTCATATCACTTAATGACATAACCTAAGTAAGATAATAAAGTATATACAGTGCCTATGCCCAACATATAGTGGAGCTTTGTGGTAAATTTTAAAAATGTTCCCTCCCTGCTCAAAACTTTTCCCATTTATTCTCATTTTCTGGTGTTTTCTATTCATTTTGACTTTTCTTTTTTAGAGTTGATCTCAGTGTAAATAATAATAGTTTCCTGTATTTTATACCAATTTTCAGTTGATACATTCTCTGAGATCCATGCTATTACTTAATCTTCTTGAAAACTTTGTTTGAATTGCCATGTATTAGGCTGATTTTACAGGCAAGAAAACTGAAGCTCAGAGAGTCACGAAATTGGTTAAAACCACACAGTAAGTAAGGGTTAGAAGTCCAGGTTCCTGAATTCAGCTCTAAAGCTCTCTTCTCTCTACCCTCTTGGTGCACAGTCATTAACGCCATGCTAAGAGAACATGGTGAATAACCAGGATAACCAGTTTTATCTATCAAGTTCTTCCTATGGAATTCAGAAGTCTAAAAGTGTTGTAATTTAAAAGTGACACAATTTTCCCCCAACATAAGGTTTTATTTTATTAAAAAGGTTCTACATACGAAATTAGGGGGGATGGTAGAAACCAAAACTATCTATCTTCTTCTCCTTCATGCCTTAAAATCCTTAGAGGGAAATAATTCCTATTTGACAGAATCCAAGGGATAAAAGAATATTCAAAACATAGGAAGGACACAGAAAATCATACAATGCCGGAGACTAAAGGACAGCCTAGTGTACCCAATTTTTAAGCTTTTCTGGCCAGGTAGCAACCAGCTGGTACCGGGAACTAGTGGTAGAAGTCAGCAAGCATCAGGTACAACCCCCACCAAGACGAGTGGCGAAAGATGAAGGTAAGACTTAATGGGGCAACACCCCCACCCCACCACCACTCATCAGTATCTAAGAGTTCTCCCTGCAGTTAAAGGAGGATGCTTACTTCTATTTATTTGAATCCAATAGGAACAAGAGATGAAAGTCCGTATTTTGAATCTGGGATATAAGCTGGAATGTCCTGGCCCAATATATCCATGGCTTATCCAAGTAAATAACTGTAAGCCAAAAGAATGTCCAATGACTAGGTGGCCCCTAGTCCAAAAAAAGACTGGGCTCCAAATACTTCTTAAATTTCTTCCCTTTATTTTGAACCTGTTTTTCCATATAAATAACGTGATATGTAACAGTTACACACTTGTGTTAGGTTACTGCAAAATTCAGCACTCCAGAGTATACCTAAAGGTTTTTGTTTTTTTGAAATGGAGTCTTGCTCTGTCACCCAGGCTGGAGTGCAGTGGTGCGATCTCAGCTCATTGCAACATCCGCCTCCCGGGTTCAAGCCATTCTTCTGTCTCAGCCTTCTGAGTAGCTGGGATTACAGGTGCCCATCACCATGCCTGGCTAAGTTTTGTACTTTTAGTAGGGACAAGGTTTCACCATGTTGGCCAGGCTGGTCTTGAACTCCTGACCTCAAGTCATCTGCCCACCTCAGCCTCCCAAAGTGCTGGGATTACAGGTGTGAGCTACCGCGCCTGGCCTACCGAAAGTTTAAAAAGTACTCGCCTGAGGTCTGGGTCTTGGAAGAAGGGATCATAGGAGAGAAAAGACCAAAAAAATACCTTGCTCCTCATCACAGTTCCCACCATAGCCAAAATTATGAAAGAGGAAAAATGTTTGTTCTGAGGTCCTCAGTTCTCTTAAGTTTACTTTTGTCCCTTCTTACGACAATAACCTTCTCAGATATGTCCTATTCAAGAATAAGCAACACTAAAAAATATCTATCTACCTCCCTCAATAACTTCAATTCTTAACTATCTCTAGAAGATATTAGGAAGAAAGCAACCTGATTGAACTAACTTGTACTAATGTGTAAATGACTGTACATTTATTTATATATACAACCCACAGACATACACAGATACACAATTCTGTGTTAGGCACCATTCTAGGTGCTAGAGAAAAGAACAAGGTTTCTCTTCTCATGAAGCTTACATATGAGTGGACAGAGTTAGAAAATAATAACATTCAAAAATAAATAAAAAAATCTACAAAGTAATACATATATAAAATAGAGTGAAATGGCACATAAGAACGGGTTGACTACTTCACAGTTGGCAACCATAAAAGTCCTCTTTAAAGATATCATTTAAGACAAGATGTAATTGAAGACAAAGAGCCAGTCTTGTGTAAATGAAGGGGATATGAGACAGTTAGTACAATCCAAAGAAAGGAATGAGCTTGGTGTGTGGATAGAAAAAAAGGCCCACAGGCCCAAAGAACAGCAGGCAAGGAGGAAAACAGAATGGAAAGATAGGCAGGGGCCAAATCACGTTGGTCTTGATAAGACAGAGTGATGCCTTTCAGAGTTTATCCTAAGTTAAATAAGAAGCCATTGGAAGATTGTAAGCTGTAGTGTGGCCTGATTTACTGCTTAAAATGATCTCTAGCAGAAGCAGGGAGATGGATAGAAGGCTACTGCAGAGATCTGGGTGAGAGAGGATGGCTGTGTAGACTAGGATGGTGGTAGTAGAGACATAGCTAGATAGGCTCAATCAAGACACACTTTAAAGGAAAGGTCAACCAGGTGCAGTGGCTCACTCCTATAATTCCAGCACTTTGGAAGGCTGAGGCGGGGGTGGGGGAGATCACCTAAGGTCAAGAGTTTGAGACCAGCCTGACCAATATGGTGAAACCCTGTCTCTAATAAAAATACAAAAATTAGCTAGGCATGATGGCACGCACCTGTAGTCCCTGCTACTCGGGAGGCTGAGGCAGGAGAATTGCTTGAACCCGAGAGGCGGAGGTTGCAGTGAGCCAAGATTGCGCCACTGCACTCCAGCCTGGGTGACAGAGTGAGGTTCCATCTCCAAAAAAAAAAATAAATAAAATTAAAGGAAAGATCTGCAGGATCTTTGACCATGGTGAGGAGGAAAAAGCAATCAAGGATACCTGGATGGATGATGACTTGTTCTCCTGAGAAAGGCAAGATACAGAAAATAGGATTGGTTAAAGGATAAGGCCACTGGGCAGTAGAAATCAACAATTCTGTTTTAGATATAGTAATTCTGAGCTACAAATGATATGTCTAGCATCAGTACAGGGAAGGCAGCTAGTATATGAATCTATCACTTAGGGGAAAATTGAGGCTAGGGATATACATTTGGCAGTCATTGGCATACAGATGTCATTTACAACATAGAGACTGATGTCCAGGAAGTGAGCATGGACCAAGATGAGAAGAAGGATGGAGACCAGTCTTGGGCTTACTCCAACATTTAAAGGTGGGAAGAGGCTATTTGGGAAGCCTCTTCCTCCAGACAGATAAGTCTGAAAAATGGTGATTCGGGAAGAGGAGGCTCTTTCTCTATTCACAAGCACGGGTCTTCAAGCTCTTGCCGAAATACCTAACAGTGAGGGTAAGTGAAGACCTTTATGAATCCTTCTCTGCCAGCAGATTATGAGCATTTGCTATTAGCTGGTACAAGGAAGAAGCTTTGTCTCACATGAAAATTGATAAGCTTTCCCCCATACATTTTGAATGGTATGGCAAAAACACTTTTGATGAGATACGTAGATATTAAATCCTGCCTTGAGGCAGGAGGACTAACAGGAAAGTTTTCAATGTCCATCTGGCAATGAGAATCTAAGAATCCAAAAGTCTAACCTAGAAAGCAGCAGCAGAATATCAGACACTAGGAAGGGGCCCTTCTGTTTCAGGAAAAGTGCCAAAACATCAGCCTAGAGAAAACGCTGGGCCCCAGGACTGCTGCTGACTAAATAGTAGGCTATAAGTGAAGGGAATTATTTTTCTTTATTCTTCTGCCTGTAGCAACTGGGCTTTGTCATCTAGAAACAATAGCATCATTTTTCTTAGGAGTCAGGATATACAATAAAACATTGCTTGAATCAGCAGGGTTGAAAAAGTCATAAATACGATGTTCATCCAACAGCCTCTTCAATTTTCAGTTTTTGGAAAAAATGTTTATATAGATATGATTATCTGAGATTACTTCTGAATATATTGTTTGGGGAGCTTGCTGCACAGTTAGTATTTAGCAAATTATGGAATTCTCTCAATAACAGAGCAAAGAAATCTGTGTCCCGATGGAAAGCATTTATGGCAGTGTAGGGAAACTGCTTCAACAACAAATGATTCTGCTATATTTTCCCCAAACAGATTTTCTTACCTCTTGATGTCTCCACCTAGGTTCTAAATAAGTTTTAAGTGGCAGAACAAGTGACTCCTCTAAACATTAAAGTTTTCTGTAATCCATAATTCACGTTATAGGGAAAAATAAATTTTAATCACAATTTTCGAGTTTCTTAAGAAAGACACAGACGCCTTTTGGAAGACTGACATTTAGAAGAAGCCAGCTTGAGGGTATTGAATAAGAGGTATTGGGGAGCAAAAAACATTTTCAGGAACAAGGATTTCAGATAGGAAAAGCATTTTTTAAATCCTTTTGAGAACGAGATGTATTTGGTTGGACAAACTGCTGATTTTGGACAATTGTTATGAGAGACATAATTTTTGCCTTTATGATCATTATTTGCACATATTCTCCTCAGGGACTAAACCCATGACCAACAGTGTGTGCTAACTTGGACACAATGTGATTCAGTGACTTAAACCTTAGGAAAAGTGGACTCCCACATGTTTTCCTATAATTACCTCAGATAGAAGCAATGGACAACCACAATGTTTATTCCCTTAGTTTTATATATAGTCTCTAATCAAAACACCTTAAGAATATTTTAAGTTTTTATTTCTGCTTGGTAAATTTCTGGTAATTCTGGAAAAAGATGCAGAGAAAAGAACCAATATGGAACTGCTGGAATGTAGTTGGGATTGAGAGGGAGTCTGCTCTCCTCTAAGGATCAAGGGTTAACTGAAAGACTTCAAACAGCCCTGCTTGCTAAGGTGAAAGTGAGAACCCTCTAGGTCTCCTAGCTCCTCCATTCCCTCAGTTGGTTACCAGAAGCATGTGGAGTCTTTAATCAGAACCCCCAGGCAGGCAGTCAGTTGCATAACACCATGCCTTATGGCTGACCAGTATAAATCGGAATACTTCATCCATGGTTAATGAATGAAGTGTCCAGATTTATACTGTTCAGATCATCCTAAATTATTCAATATAAACAATCACCAGAAATACAATTTTATTAATTTTTTTCTATGTCCCATATGCTTTACTAGATGCATAATTTGCAGGTATTTTTTCCAATCTTGACCATAATTCTCTGCATGTTAAGTATGATTATCTCTATTTTGCAAATGAAAAAACTGAGGCTCAGAGAGGTTAAGTAACTTGGCCATAGTCACTGAGACAATAAATAGCAGCCTGAAGAAGAATAATGAATTTGAGTAGAAAGAAATACATGATTTAAACTGTAGCTGTTTTCAGACTCAAACCAAAAGTCAGGCTTGCCAACTATGGCAAATTTTAGTTGAAAACAAAGTGACTATATCAGGACTGTCAGAAATATGGAAAGTGGAGAGTGAATATCACCATTAGCACAGCTGTATTTACTTCTACTCCTGCCTTTTTCCAAGTCTACTGTAACGCTTGTCGTTGGCCTGGTATTTAGTTAAGAACGTGGGTATTGTTGCTCAAAGTAAAACCTATATATCTGTCAAGATGCTAATTAGTGCTGGAGAGTAGATCCAGAGTTTCAGTTACAATAAGCTCTGGTGTGTACCAGAGTCACTTGTGAGCTTTATAACCCACATCCCTGGGCCCTGTCACTCCTAGATCTTCCATAGGTTGTTGATGGTTTTCAGGCATTTGTATTTCTTAACAAGTTCTCAGGTAATTCTGATCACCACCAAAGTTTGAAAATTATTGCTATCAGTGTTGTTTGGGAGGATGATGTCTTATTCAGAAATCTGAGTGAACATAATAAACTACAGTTGTAGGTCAGAAGAAAAATTCAGCTTGTAAGGAGTGCATGAAGGGATGTTCATGAAATATACATTTGGCCTGTCCACTTTTGTCAGGATTACTTTTTTCCTGTCTTGATCAATGTCTACTTTCTCTTTCCTCTCATTAATATTTGGGTCAAGAGAATATCAGGTCTCCAGTAAGTACATTTTCCTAGTTACCTAAATGAATACAGTTTCATAGAGATCATTAAAATGTTACCAAGTATATAAAAGACAGAAATTTGGTTCTTAAAGCTGACTCTATATTTTTGTTTTGTCTTTTCAAACGTGCTCACTGCAATGGGAAGCTGATCTGAAAATCTATCCATCAAATGAATCTGGTCTCTTACAGGCAATGGAGACCCTCTGGGGATCTGGGAATGCTTTCCTGTCATTGCAATGACACTGACCGGCTTCTGAACCTTGAGAAGGGCCATGACAGTGTTCCGGCAGTGACACTGTTTATACCTCTGGGCTCTTGTCCTTCATAGGTCTTGGTTTGTTATCACAGCCCTTGAAATTGTAAGAAAGAAGGCGTCAAGAAGGCAAATGAACTTCTGCTACTGGGGGAATTACACATGAAAGTAATTTCTACCTGGCACCGATGTTCCAAGTGCGACGAACACGACTGCAGTCACAGAATCTTTCAAGCCAATGGTGCAGCCAAAGTGGGAAGCCAGGTCTCCAATGAAAGCTGTCAGTAGGCCAATCATGAGGATGGAGACAATGAAACACGCCCAGCCATTCCAGTATTCAGTAGGGGGGACGAAGGCAAAGAGGACTTTCCAGAACACAGTCAGAAAGTGCATCACGTAATCAAAACAGGAGGGCAGCTTCTCTTCCCCACATTCATCGTCGTCGTCATCTTCCCCTAGAGAGAACGGAAGGAAGCACATTTGATCACAACCTGTGCTACCGGGTCTTCCTCTCTCTCAGTCTCTCCTGTCTAGCCCGGTCATCCCTCAACTCTACATGGCAGGAGGCCATGAGAGGTGGGTGAAGTTTAGGGTTTTCTGAGAGTTAATCATAACTAACGAATTAATTATCAAGACACTGAAATACCTCTTACTTGTGGCTCATTGGTCAATGGCAAGAAAACTTAACTCTACCCAGTTCTGCTTCCATGCAATCAATACACCCTTTCTACTTTCACATCTGGTGAGACTTGTCACTCAGAGAAATGAAAATGATTTCTTGCAAAAGGTTGGCAAGCCCTGTGTCAGCCTGAGAAAGAACACTCTTTTGAAGAAAGACAACTGTAGATGGAGTTCTACCACGGTTCTTTTCTTGCAACTTGAAGTTCAACTCTGGGTTATATAATCACCTACAGGATAATCAAACAGGGCCGTTAATCGTGGCTGTAAGCCTTGCATATTTCTCCAGCATCATCTCCTGTAACTATTTCAAACTCAAGCCTTGGAATTACTTGCCAAATAATTATATGCCAAAAAATGAAATTTATTTGCATTTTTCCAAACCAGATACACTTTCTCCTACTTTTGTTCTTTAGAACTAAATGTGCTTGGCATATCCTAATTGCTCCTCCCTTATCCTTCCTCACCCATCCTTTAAGACTCGCTTCCTCTGTGATGCACTCTCTGACCTCTCCCGAAACCCATGCTGGGAACTCCTTCTCAGAGGAACCTCCCAACACTTGTAACTCTGGATCAGTGGTCCTCAGAGTGTGCTTCCTGAGCAGGTGGCACAGAGAACATGTTAGAAATTCAAATTATCAGTCCTACTGAATCAGAAATTGGGGAGGGGGTGGACAGCAAGCTGGGCTTGAACAAGCCCTCCATGTGACACTGATACATGTTCAAGTTTGAGAACTGCTTTTCTCAATTGTACATGTTCATGTTCCTCTCTTCTCCAGTTGACTGAGAACCCTTCCAGGTCAGGAATTTATGCATTTTTGTGTCCCTGGTGTTTGGTACCATCTCCAGCATGTAAAGTAAGGTGGTTAAGTATGTGTTAAATGAAGGAATGCATGCAGCAATTTCTATTGACTTTATATAACTATGCAATTACGTAATTATATATGTATCACAATTTTGCCAGTTAAGTCATACTATCAACATACAAAGAAATGCACAAAGCGTAATATTTAAAGGAACTAGGAAATCGATAATAGTATCCTAAAATGGAGATTTCACTTATAATGTGAAAGTAATGTCCATTGACATGTTTTAAAATGAGGATATTGAAAGTCATCTTTTCTTGAAGTGGTGGGAAATACATGTGTTATGTGGCCATTTTGGAAAGAAGAACATCTCCTTGAAGTCTTTGTTCACCTGTTCCAACCTTGTCATCAGGGTGCTACTTTACTTGGTCCCACTAGTGCAGCCGGCAGTAGGTGGGGCTGCAATGTTGACCTGAGACGGCCAGCATAGAGCACCTGTGTGCGGTCTTCGTGAGACACTCTGTGGTGGGCAAGCCATCGGGTGCAGATGATGATTGAGAAAACCCTTTGAAAGCACAAGAGATTTAAGGGAAAAACACCTCTCAGAAAACATATAAAGAGGAATGTCTGGATTTGTCTTCTGTCATTTTACAGGAAAAGAGAAGAGGCAATGGACTGCTCTTCCGTGAGCACATGGTTGGAATTAAATAAATACACTTTGGAGGTCTGTGAAGAAAGCAGCCTCATCTTTGAGGCTTTAGATAAACTGCTGGGAGAAGCCGCTGCAGATGAGTGGAACTGCCTTTGCAGAACTCCCCAGTGAGGAACTTGAGTTAGGCCAGCTCATCAGAATGTTTGTGAGTGTAAAAGCATGCCAACCATTCCCTCTGCTGTTCATGCAGTATTTATTATATCAACTTTGCCTGGAAGAAGATACTTTTTAATAAAAACACCTGGTATGGGCTGCACTGTGCCTCCCCAAAATTCATATGTTAAAGCTCTAACTGCCAGCACCTCAGAATGTGACCTTATTTGGAAAGAGGGCCTTTAAAAAGGTAATTAAGTGAAAACGGAGCCATTAGGGTGAGTTCTAATCCAAAATGACTGGTGTCCTTATAATGAGAGGAAATCGGGATGTGCGAGAGACACCAGGGATGTGCGTGCACAGAGGAAAGACCATGTGAGTGTTCAGTGAGAAGATAGACATTTACGAGCCAAGGAGATTGGTCTCAGGAGAAACCAAACCTGCCAACACCTTGATCTGAGATTTTCAGTTCCCAGAACTGCCAGAAAAGACATTTCTGTTATTCAAACCACCCAGTCTGTGGTATTTATTACAGCAGCCCTAGAAAACGACAACAGTCCTTCAGAAGCCTCCCTATGTCATGACACGGAAATGTAGAACAACTACTGAGCATTTCTATTACCTACTCTTTTTGTTTTTGTTTGTTTCCTTATACATTTCTTCTTTTTTCCTCCTTTTACTTTTCTTCCCACTTCTCTTTTACCCTACACTTTAGCTCCAGGTAGAACTTCATGTGAGAGAAGAAATTTTCAGGGTTTATTTGAAGGAGGAAGGAAGAAGAAAGCCACATTAATACATTCCCATTCCCATCCTCTCCTCTTACCCACTTCCCATTCCAACCGGGGCTGGGAAGGGCACCTATACTCAGAAAAGTTGAGAAAAAACACTAGGTTTTCTAGTTGTATTTATTTTGGATCATATCCTTTTTAATTTCTATATTTGTGAACATTTTATAATTTCACAGGGCATATGAATAAAATGCTTGAGAACATTTTAATCAATCATTCACAGAAACATGAACTATGCTGCGTTTTCTCCACAGAATTACTTAATTTGGGGCATCTAAATCTCTTAGTTTGAAGACGAGCAAGAAAACACATAAGCTTCTCAGAAGACACGTTACTTATAACTTGAGAGTAGACATTATATTTGTCTTCAAGATGGAAATAACACCTTTCCCATGAGAGATGTACACAGGAATAATTAGATCATCTTTGTAAAGTGTCTGAGAATATTTCAAGGTAATGATTATCATGGTAGTTATCATTATTTCCCTCTATTTAAGGTTGTTACTGTGTTTCTCCATCATTATTTGTTTAGTCAACATGCTGGGTCGTAAGGTTACATTTTAGGTTTTTAAAAACAACAATTAATTTTGCCCTCTGAAATTACCTTCATGGTCAGTTAATGCAAAATGTGTGTGTGTGTGTGTGTGTGTGATTGTGTGTGTGTGAGAGAGAGAGAGAGTTCTTCCTGTAGGCTTCCAGTATCACAAAGAATCTTAAATATTTTAATGCGTAAGTCTGGAATGGGAAGCCCATCTGCTTTTATAACATTTGAAAGGAAAAGTGGCCTCCCATCCTTTTCTCCCAGTGAGATTCTCTGGGATCTCACTGCTCTTTGTTAATTTTAATCTCCAACTCAGACATCACTTAAATATTAAAAAACGACCACGGACTGCCATGCATGATGCACAATTACCCTGTCTTGAGAAAGGACAAAGAAATATTATGTTCATCAATCACCATCTGGACTACACTTAAAATTCTGTTCTTTCTTTGGGAAGAGTAGTGAAACATTAAAAAACCCTAGGAGCATCTTTTGTGTGACAGCAAAAATGATGGTAGTATGCCTGTTCTGTGGTTGTGTACATTCACCAGCCTAGGGTTCTTGGAGGCTACGTAATTCTTCCAAGTCCCTTCTCTGTGTTAGAAAAGAAAGACACATTGGTGGGTTTGCTTTTACAGAATATCGAGCAAATTCCTCATATCTCAGAATCATTCTTTTCAGCTAATGGAAAATAACCTATATTTGATTAATCCTTCCTAGTGCCTTTTAAATGGCTTCCCTGATACACATGGGACTTCTTAAATATAACTACAAAAATAACCAAATCATTAAAAATGCAGATAGTGCACAGGGCACCAGTTCAGCTATTGATGTAATAGTACTTGCATCGTTCCGGCTTGGAAGCATGAGAGCAACGGCATCATCAGCATGACTGACCGTGAAAGACAAACCCCTGGGCTTGGCACATATCTTTTACAGTAAACAGGGGTTTCTTTACATCTCTCTCTCTACCTGCTCAGGGCTTGGATTCAGGGAGAGCTCTGAGAACCAGAAAAAGAGACTGCTGGAAGGTAATGGACATTTGGGTCAGAAGGCTTAAGTCACTTTATAGTTCTGACAGCTTGTTTTGGGGCAGGACACTTAAATTTCCCGAGCCTCAGTTGCTCACCTGTCAAATGAGTTTCCTAACTCCCACCTCCCAGAGCTGTTGTGGGGACTGGAAGAAGAAGTGCTCAAGTCCTTTATAAAACGGTATGCCTCTTTATAGACAAATGTGCCATATTCCATTACTGTTACTTGTCTGAAGGAAGGCAGTAAATCAATACAATGTGAGTATCCTGATTTCACTGAATCTATATTCTGTTCGAATGAACCATTACCATTCATTTCCCCAAGCTGCTTGCTTTTAAGAAAAGAAAGAAAGAAAAACAGGAAGGGAACCTGGTGGGGTGTCTCTTAAGTGACAGGCACTGAGCTAAATTCTTTCACATACTTGATCTTATTTCATCCTTAAAATAACCCTACAACGTGGGCATTATTAATCCCATTATACATATGAAGATTCTGAAGTTCAGAGAATTTATGTGACTTGCTAAAATAATCTCACATAGAATTTAAGTGACTGACTTGACATTTGTTCTAACAGTCCAGGGAAAATTTTACTATAGAAAATGCCTTATGGAAGAAAGTTGGGGAGTTGAGTATCACATATTGATTCAAAGTTTGAGTCAGAATGTTTTTAATGCCTGGTGTTACACAGATACAGTGGTACCTTTTTTGGGTTGTTTATTTCTTTGGCAGAGCCAGCCATATGCTCTTTCTCAGACCCCTGGGGACCAAGAAAACATGGGAAATAAAAAAAATCAGGTAAAAGCAGGGGATCGTGGTGTGACTGTTTTGGAACCTCTATTTTTTATATTTAAACATTTGTTTAAAATTGTATACATTTGAGATTAACAATGTCATGTTATAGGATATATTTAGAGAGTAAAATTATTATAGGGAGGCAAATTAACATCTATCATTTCATCTAGTTTCTTTTTCCTGTGATAAGAGCAGTTGAAGTCTACTTATTTAACAAACATTTCTAATACAATTTCATTAGCTTTAGTCCCCATGTGGTCCATTCCGTCTCTAAACATGTTCATCCTTCCTATCTGCTGTTTTGTATCCTATGACCTATGACTCTCATTGCCTCCAGCCACGCCTGGCCGTAGTAAGATGGTAACCACCGCTTCATTCTCTATCTCGGTGTATTTGAGCTCTTTTCAAACATATATATATTTCACATGTAAGTGAGACTATGCAATATTTTTCTTTCTGTGTCTGGCTTATTTCACTTGGCATAATGTCCTCCAGGCCCATCCATGTTGTGGCAAGTGGCAGAATCCCCTTTGTTAAGGTTGAATCATAAGGAATCTCTCCTTTGGGATGTGACAAGTTCTTATTTCTGTTTCTGGTTGCCAAAGGTCAACCATCCAGTTCTGAATCAAACATCCTGGTTTGCCTCTAGCTTATCACCCTCGAATTTGGGAAAGTGGCCTGAATCATCACAAGTCTGTACGTAAAGCAGTCGGGAAAATGTATGCTGCTGTTCATCTGTGGATGTGTCTGACTTGCAGTTCTTTCCGGGCACTCAATAGGCTTTATCCTCCAGAATTATGACTTTTTTTGCAACCTGACATACAGTAATTAGAAATCAAATTCTACTCTCCTGTTATATATTTCTGTTTCTCTTTGCTTTAAATGTTCTGAGAGAATCATAAAGTATAAAAGATGAAAGACCTTAGCAATCAGCTAAGAAAAATAAAACTGAGAATGGTGATTCAGTTGATACATTTTTGTTCCCAAGTTTGCATCTCTGTATATCTGTTTGTGTATGTGTGAGAAACCGTGCGTGCATGTGACACCATAAGGGCCAGCGGTTTTTACTGTTTTGCCCATAAAATGACCTGAAACATCTTTTCTCTTTCCTTTCCCTTTTACATGCTTTTACCTTATGTCTAGTGAGAAAACAATTATCATCTCTTCCCACTCTTAATGGCCTCTGCCACTAAATTCAGTAACCCAAAGATTTATTCCCAAACGAGTTTATCTCTCTCTCTCTTTTTTTTTTTTTTTTTATTTTGGAGATGTGCAATAAACATTTCTCTATAACTTAATTGGTGGGAAGTGCTTAACATATTCTCTGATGCAAAGTAGATGATGTAAACAACTTTTCTTCTAAGTATATTGAAAGACACTTCCTATCAAAGACAGCTCAAAAAACAATTGGTTCGAATTCCTAGATCTATGAGTTGCCAGTGCACAGAACAAAAATGTAGGCATTTTCTTCTACCAACTGAAATGTGGGTTTTAGAAAATACCTGAACTTAAAGCTTCAGGAGGGTTTTGGACTGTGCCAAGTTCAACCCCTGGTTAATGTGAATTTCTTTAAAAATTCTCTGCTGAATGGTTACTTAGGCCACTTCTCAGAGTTTCGGCTATTAGGGAACTCATAATCTCAATCCAGGTTTAGAGTCTCTGGCAGTCAGCTTGGGCTGTTAGGTTCTACTCATTTGTCCAGCCCCCATTCCCTAGGCCAGTGGTCCCCAAACTTCTTGGCACCAGTGACTGGTTTTCTGGAAGACAATTCTGATGGTTTCAGGGCGATTCAAGTGCATTACATGTATTGTGCACTTTATTTCTATTATTATTATGTACTCACCATAATGTGGAATCAGTGGGAACCTGGAGCTTGTTTTCTGGCAACTAGATGGTCCCATCTTTGGGTGATGGGAGACAGTGAAAGATCATCAGGCATTAGAGTCTCATAAGGAGTGCACCACCTAGATCCCTAGCATTGGATATCAATACTATTGTACATAAAATTTGAGTATTTGTAACTTGGACTACTGGACTGTTCTTGAATGGAGAAGACACTATACAGGCTCCATTAGCCATCCCTACCTGCTTCTTCCAAGCCACAGCTAATCTGTGGGCCATCCTGCTACTTCTTAAGGGGTTTGGGCCAGGTGCTGTGTGACAGTATTGGAAAGGGCCTCAAGAAGGCAACTCACTGTTTATTAATAACTTTTAAACCTGGCTGAAATGAATGAATGTCTAGATGAAATCATCCACAAAGACCATAATGTTGGTCTTTGTTGGGATGGTAACATAGCACAAGAAATATTTAATGTGACAGAAATATTTCTCAGCAAATGTAGCCACTGTCAAAATGAAAAATGGATTCACTAAGGAGTTCTAGCTCCATGCAAGTTTGATTATTACCAAAATGAATCTGTTTAAAGCTGAAAACTGATTAGTGTCTCTTGTTCCTAAAAAAATTCTGCTATATGAATTGAATGCTCCTAATTAATTACAGTTGAATGTAATTAGTCATGTGTGTTTTTGCCCCAAGCTTGGTTGTTTATAAAATAACTCCAAGTTAGGGTAAGATTCTTATCCTGAAATTCAGAGTGTTCTCTTACCCTTTACTAATTGTAGGATTGACAGAATTCCAAGCTCCTGAAATAGAGAAACATTCCCTGTATACTAGAATGCCTAAGAAATAAGGCTTTGTCGAGTAGAATTGATACTCAGCAAGTGTAGATACCGCCTGCCAGTTTAGATGGTTTAGCTACAGTGGGTAGTATGTGGGCACACCAGGTTCTAAGACTGGCCTGAGGACTCTGATAACACTTTGTAAATATCAGCAGCTGTGTCTAAATTAGCCTCCAGTAGAGTGGGAAGTTGAGTCTTGAAGCAACTGTTTGGGCAGTGATAACCCTGTAATTTTCAACAAACATATCAATGTTATGTCCTAGAGAATGTTAACATGTATATAAAGGGTAGATGTATACCCAGGGCTGCTCCTCATGCAGAGGGGCATAAACACCGCCCAGAGCCTCTTAAGATGCTGCTGTGATTCATCTATGAATTCAGGTTCACTTACTGAGTGTTACTTTTATGCATGTAGGTAAAAGTGTACATCCCACTTAGTCTTTATCCTCCCAGGAGCTTGCTGCAGTAGGTATTATTTTCTCTGTTTTAGAGATGAAGAATCTGAGGCTCAGAGAATTTAAATGACTTGCTTATGAGATCTAAAACTCTGTCACCTCGCTACAATTACATGACCCATTGTTTCCATAGAGAAAAGTCTCTGCAGTTTGTACAGCAAGAATTCATTCTGATAAAATGTAAGCTCATTTAGCATTGTTTTATGAAAAGTGTAACTGGGAAATACCTCTCCTCCTTAAATTAACTCTCTGGATATGATATAATACACAAAATATTATAGTGCTCTTTCAGAGAACGAATGGTTGGCTCAGTTTTATTCTTCCTAGAATTTTATTTTAAAAAATACATCTTTAGGCAAATCCTCTATTCATGATTTATTTCAGCCCTGTTGGGAAGTGGGATTCTCATTTTGGTGGCAAACATCTGTCTCTCTGGGGAGCAAACGGAAAGGGCTCTGGCTCTTCATCAATGGCAATAACAGTCTCATAACTCTTTTCCTGATCTCAGGATCACCTGAATGGACTCTGTTCTGAACATAGGGTTTGAAAGTTGATGTTCCAGCAAAGTGGTGATGCAAATTGAGTAATAGTCTAATGATGACGTCGGTTTGCACAATACAAAGTGATGGCAGTTGCTCAAGGCACCCCTCATCTGCCTGTTCCTCTTTCCTTTTTCTGTTGTGATTTTTAATGAGATCTCAGTAAACAGGGCCCTCCACTGACCGTAAGGTCCCATGATTTACTTGTTCTTGGTCACCTCACAGATTCTGTGTGCCTCAGTTTCTCCTTCTGGAAAATAGGCATAGCCAAAAACAACTTTCTCTTTTGTGCTATTGAAAAGGTATAAACAAGACTTTTAAAAGAAGTTATATGCTTACCTATAGTCAATAGTATATGCTTATATACATACAAATAGTTATATGCTTGTGTATTTTTAAGAGAAGTTATATGCTTACTTGTAGTAAACTTAGTTTTGGTTTGAGGGAAATTAGTTGATTAGTGGAATTCAGATGGAGACTCTCCTTCCCTCACTGTGGGTGAACACTTCTTTTAGAGGGAAGGTAGGCTAAGGTGGGAGCTGATAATCTTGTTTGTCTGCTGTGGCTTTCTTGTCTCTCATAAATAGTACACAACATGCATCATGATGTTGTGATGTTTTTCTTCAATATCAACCATCTGGAAAATCTCTCTTTCCCTCTTATTATCAATAAGTCAGTGGCCTATCTTTTTTATTTGGTCAAGGCCTGGTGCATATTCTATTAAGTCTATAGGTTTGAACTCTAAAATATTTTGGGTCACTGTTTTGCACCTCAAGCCCAGGCTGAACCCCTAACCTGGAACTCTAGGAAATCTTCAAAGGGAATGGGGTGGTTGGAAGACTGACTTTCTTAGTGCCACTCATTTCTTTAGTAAGTATTGCTAACTTGTGTGTCAGGCACAGTTCTTGGTATTGCAAATGCAGAAAAATAAGATCCCCAATCTCATGGAATTTCCATTCTGGCAAGGGGAGACAGTAATCACAGTAAACAAATAACAAATATAATAATTTCAGATATTGATATGAGCTATGAATACAATGAAATCCGGTGACTGAGAGGGTGAGAAACCCCTCTGAGCAGTTGATAACATTGAGCTAAGCAGTTGAGCTAAGACTTCAGTGAGGAGAAATAACCAGGTATGGAGGGAAAGTATTCCATGCAGAGAAAATAGCTCATGCACTATTGTTTAGGGAACGGAAATATGCCTATGTTCTACTGGCATTAAACTTTGGAAGGCAAGCGTGACAAGATGGAAAGAGGATTGACTTGGGAATCAACCCTCATGAGTCAGGGTGGGAATCCCAACTTCTGTTTCTCCATTTGTCATAAATGGGTTCATGAGTAGCTACTGCACCAGGCTGCTGTGGGGCTTGTGTGGATATGAAACAACTATTCACCAATTGCGAGACCATTCTCTCACTCAGTGCTGCTAAGGTGTTGGCCAGGAAAGCTTCAGTCTTTGCTCTGTCTAATCCTAAGGCATCACATCACCAAGAAGCCCACTGGTCAGTAGGTAACATCAGGGGGCAGACATGGAGTGTCTGATAGTGAAGGCATTGGTTCTATAACTCCAGAAGAAAAATGAGCAATGTTGTATGGTGCAGCAGGAGTCTTGGGTTCTAAAACAGTCTCTCCGTGATCTTGGAGGAGACCCCTCTCTCTGTTCTCAGGTTCTTATTTGTTAAAAAAAAAAAAAAAAAAAAAGAAAAGGCAAGGGGAGGTTAGAATCACAGCTCCTTTCCAGCTCGTTGCCAGGATTCTAAGATGCTCTGTGTAACAGGCCATAAGACACAACACCCAGCCAGACCTGACCAGGCAAAGGCAAGGCAAGGGAGAAGCATGGGGGTGGGATGTATGAGCCAAGGTTTGTTCAGGCGAGTGGCTTTTCATTGCAGGAGTTGGAAAGACAAGGTCTTTATCAAGAGAGCAGACTGTGAACAGCAAGAAGTAATGCTGCCAGTCACTTTTATGTGGCTCCTCTCTGCCTATGGAAAGTGTTTGTATGTGGTGTTTTCTCCTTCCACTTCTTTGGATTAGGCTGCAGTGTTTCCCCTACTGAAAACAGTATACAAAGGCTCCCGACTGGGGATGAAAAGTCCCCTCATGCATTGATTTGCAAGCAACAACTAAAACTGTATTCATATTGCAGTAGCCCATGCCAACAAAAGAGCTCTTGGACCCAGTGATGGTGCATTGTTTGCAGAGCAGAGCTGCTGCCGCCCCAGACAAAGCCACATTAGAGACATGACTTTGGGCTTACAAATAAGAGTGCTGAATCATTCCGGAATCCTTCAATACGGTGTTTTCCTCAAGATTTTATAACACGCAATTTAAGAGAAGAACAGCCCAATGAGCCAATACTCTTTTCAGAAATATCAGCTAAAGCATATCCAGGGGCCCGAAAATAATTGCTTTTCTTATCCCACCCTCTCGTGCTCCCACCTGTGTTTCTGGCCTGCCTTGTTCTGGAAGTGGAAATTGTAGCTACCTGATTCAACATTCTCTCCTGCTACTGCTGCATTTTTAGATGGATAGATATCCTAAATTTGCTTTGCTCACCTACTAGTATGTCCCTAGAATATCTCCCATAAGTAGTTTCTCTCTGGAACTTACTCTCTTCTTACTCATGCCCTCTGCTTTTCCTCTTAGGATCATAATTATCAATACATAACAGTGAAATTTTACTAGGAATACTTAAGAACATTGACAGAAAATGTCATTTTATATTTGCATGTCCAATTTGCACATACACAGATAAATATATCTTATGTGTACAAATATGTGAATGTTCACATCTCCATGTCAAGTGATATGAAGTTTGATACAGAGAAAACAAATGTCTCAAACTTCTTTTGAAACATGGCGTGTGTATGGATTTACGTAGATTGTTTTCTAGATCAGTCACAGTATGATGGTGTCTTTTAATCCAGTTATATAGGGATTGGAAAACTTTAATTCACAAATAAATGTATTCATTCTTTATAAAACAAACACTTAGGATGGCCAAGCCCGTCTTATTGCCAAGCACTGTCTTAGGTGTTAGAGAAAAAGTGATGAAAAGGGCAGATTTGCTGCTGTTGTTTTTTTTCAAATTTAGATTCTTCCTATGTCTAAGAGGATTTGAGCAGATCTGTACCTATTAATAGAGCATAAGATATTTTAAGACAAAAATAGGACAAAAAAAAGTCTGAAGCAGAAATAAAGGATGCTTTTAGTCACCTGAGTTGACTGAATTTTGAACACATAGATAAAAAAAAAAAAAGACTATGCTTTCCAATGGCCAAAGCAATTTAGAAACCATTGAATTATATAGTTATGATCTTCCAGTTGCAAGATGATAAAAATTAATTTTTTAGGGAAAAAAAAGCTTCTCTTTAGATTAGGAATTTATCATGTTTTCTTTAAAGTTTAGTGAGTGGCATTGTGAGGTTTTATAAAAGATAAAATGCTAGCTTTCAAATATTATACATTAAAGGTAAAAATTAAAATTACAGATAAGTTATACTCCAATGAGGGCAGTTTTAAAAGAGGCTCTGATAAGAACTTTAAGATTTACTTTGTGATATCCAATTCTAATCAAGGATGAATTCACTTAACGTGACCATTAAACAGTATATTTTAAGCATCAAATGTCTTAAGTGACATATTGTGAAGTCAGTATAATTACACACTTTAACATGTATTCTAAGGTAGGTATTACATCTTGATTAAAGTTAGAGCCCTAAATTTCTTTTTTTTATTAATAAAAAGGAAATTCTTTATTGGGGGTAAGACATTCACAGAAAGCATGTATTTCTTGAGAGGTACTTGAATCTTTTGTATCACTCTTACATAAATTCTGGTGAAGCAAACAACCTTCCAATATATAGTTATTTATATGCAATGAATACAGGTTAGAAAAACCTCCAACATAGTAAAACAACAGATAAATAGAGTTAATGTGAGGCAGAAGAACAGGCATGAGACCTGTGGTTTGGATACTACCTCTGCAGTTTGTTTTGTTTTGTTTTTTTTTTTTTT
>NW_012114599.1:9124384-9216855 GCF_000951035.1 Colobus angolensis palliatus | reverse complement strand
GCCTGGCTAATTTTTTGTTTTTTTGTAGAGATGGGGTTTCGCCGTGTTGACCAGGCTGGTCTTGAACTCCTGGCCTCAAGTGATTTGCCAGTCTCGGCCTCCCAGAGTGCTGGGATTACAAGTGTGAGCCACTGCACCTGACCTCCTCTGCAGTTTTGAATAAGATGGGTCTATCAAGAAGTGCAGGGTGGCAGCTTGGGTGGGACACTCAGCAAGAGCTGGATATGTAATAATTAAATAGAAGCCAGGCATGGTGGTGCCTGCCTGTAGTCCCAGCTACTCAGGAGGGTGACACTGGAGGATCACTTGAGCCCAGGAGTTCAAGGGTACAGTGAGCTATGACATGCCACTATGATGTGCCACTGCAGTTCAGCCTAGGCAACGGAGGAGACCCCATCTTTTTTAAAAAAATAAAAGAGAGACTCTCCCTGAGATTTCAAATTTCCATTTTGTCAGTACATTTCAAACTGAGTAAATGTCCTAAATGAAATGAACTAGGTTACATTTTTTAAAAAATGATCATTGACAAGGGTGGATTGGATAATTTAAAGATATCTGTGAAGTAAAATAATTACTAATTTGTGTGATAAATTAGAACTGCAAATTTCAACTAGCAGTTACACGGAAAGCAAGTTGGCATTTTATTTATGGAAATGAAGGGTCCTTTAAGAGACCCTTTAGTATTTCCATGTCCCAAAGACAACTCACAGGGTCATCTCTTCTAATCCTATTAACTCACAGGGGAGGTTAGAGGTCTTGTCTGGAGCCCCATATCTAATTGGTGGCTCTTTGACCATTGAACTCAAGTATCTAGAGAAGCCAAAGATTCCAACAAAGAATTTAAACACTTTGTCATCTGTGTTATATGCACTGTCTATCACAGAGAACGGGAAGATTTTAGCTCTACACTGAAACAAGGAATAAAAGCTAAGTTGGATGGCAGCAGTGTTGTTCCTATCTCCTGTTGGTTTCAAATAATTGCTATTTGACCTTTGTTCCTACTTGTTTTCAAGCATGCCAGTGATTCTAAGCATGAAACAACCTACCTAGATAACTAATAACATCACAGAGAAAGACCAGGAGCTTGGAGAAAAGGCTGGGCATTGATTCTATTTTGTTTCATAAGACCTGACACAATTTCTAGCTCCAGATATAGATACAATTCCTACATCACAAAAACAATTTGGAAGTCCCTCTGCATTCTTTATGATGGGATTTAGTCTGGACTTTCTAGGAAATCCAGTAATGGATCCTGCCTGCTTTCTAGGACTAATTCTCTTCTTCCTGGTCTTTCTGCACTTCTGTCCCAGGCTTGCACACTCATTTCCAAACCCTTACCTTCCCCATGTGTAACTGAGATTAAAAGACTTGTTAACTTCATCCCTTTTGTCCTGAATTAACTCATCTGAAATGTGAGCACTTGAGACCTAAACTAAAGTTGTAGGAGGAACACCTAGGATCGAGTTGAAAGCCTGCTGGCATTGGACTCACAATGATGGGATTTCATATTCCAGCTAACCGCTTGCTAGTCGTGTGACCCTACACAAGTTATGTAACCACTCTGGGCCTCAAGATCCACTGTTGTAAACTTTGGGAAAAACGACATAGCTCAGAATATAGCTAGGAAAACCAGAAATAATGCCTACAAAGTACCAGCCATGCCATAGAAGCCAAATGGTAACATTATTTAAGCAAAAGGTGAGTCACAGTTTTTTTTTTTTTTTTTTTTTGAGACAGAGTCTTGCCCTGTTGCCCAGCCTGCAGTGCAGTGGTGCAGTCTCAGTTCACTGCAAGCTCCGCCTCCTGGGTTCATGCCATTCTCCTGCCTCAGCCTCCCAAGTAGCTGGGACTGCAGGTACCCGCCACCATGCCTGGCTAATTTTTTGTATTTTTAGTAGAGACGGGGTTTCAACTTGTTAGCCAGGATGGTCTCGATCTCCTGACTTCATGATCCATCCACCTCGGCATCCCAAAGTGCTGGGATTACAGGCATGAGCCACCGTGCTCGGCCCTAGCAAAATTTTTAACTGCTTAAATTGGATTTTCAGATGACCAAAGGTTATCACAAGGGTTAAGTAATGAGAATATCACCCATAGTAATGATGTTCAGTAACAGAGGAGATGCTGAAAAGACTCCTGCTTAGACCAGATTTCATGGCAATCCCTTGAAACTCATTTGAGGTACCATTTTCATTAAGAGTTTTAGAGTAGATTAGTCTTCGGGCTGACAATTAGTCAAGTGAATTATTGTCCAGGGGACCACTGAGTCGACAGTATATTAAATAATTTAACTGAGGATATTAATCCACAGAGCATGCATGGATGGACTGATAACAGAAGCATCCTTTAAACTGGAACTAGTGTTCATATTGGACTGGTGGGCTAAGGTGACGTGCCCTCTACTTATTATTTATTTAGCTGGAACTGGGTCACTTTAATTTGCTGTAAAGTGTAGTGAGGGTGGACAGGTCAGCTTCATGCACCAGCTGGGCCTCGTGTTGAATGTCTTCCCTTGTATTGTAGAAGATTCCACTGGTGTTCCTGAGTTCCAATTATGTAACAGGAAGATAGGCACTTCTGAATCATCATCATATCACTTGGCTTTCTTTGAGGCTAAACTTTGACTCTCCTCTCATCCCATTCCTTCTAGAAGAACAGAAGTGAAGTATATGCTGCTATTGTGCTGAATATTTAGTTTAGGTAAGTCAGGGGATGGGCAAAGTGTGCTTTTCCATTGTCAAAATCAGACGGGCCATGAAGCACAATCCCCGTCAAGGCTACTGCAGGACTATAATGGGCAGCGACAGAGCTCCCACGTTTCAGTATTGGATGGTATCTTAGAGCTAACCTAGTCCAACTCTCTCCTTTTCCTGATGATGAAACCAAAAATCGGAAATGTTAAATTCTTTGCCAAGGTTATACAGTTGGTAAGTGAAAAAACCAAGACTGCTGGACTTTTTTTTGGGGGGGTTACTTTTGAGTATTCTTTCATTATAAAGATGCCAATACATACTATGCCTGATATGCAAATGAATATGTCAAAAGTAAAACAATTTCAGGAAACTCTTTAATGCTGGATATTTAATATTAGGTAAAAGAGGGAGGTGTGTGTTGACTTCAAAGAATGTCACAAATTACTAGGCAGGAGAAGCCTATCGGTGCACCTAGGAAAACAAATTCTTCCCTTTGTTCTTTAGGGAACTGACTGGCATTCTCCCCAAGGAACTTGTGTACTAGACTATAAGGAGACCTAACAGATACTGAGGAAAAAAAACCCTTTCTATTTGAAGCTGCAGCTCCAATATCCAAACAAATACCTACTATATAATGTGAATGTCCACGTATGTGTATTTTGTGTATCTGTGTACGTGATTTGTATGTATTTATATGTGTGTGTCTGTATTCATGTGTGTTTGCACAATGCATGCATGTCTCTATACCTGTGTATACATGTGTTCTACATATGTGTTTGTGCATGTGTGTTCACTCAGGCCTCAGGCACAGCAAGCAAGTGCACCCTTCATGCCGGAGAGCCTGTTGGGTTGATTTGTTCCCTGGCATTGCCCCTTAACAGTTTTCCTTCTTGACCAAGTAGTTACATCGTTTTTCTGAATCTCAGTGTTATTATCTATAAAATGGTATGCATAATACCATGAAAGAAAGAAGTTAACCAGTGTGTTTTTAGTCCCATAGCCATTTCAGTAATTAAATTGAATTAACTGCATTTGCACAAAATTTGTAATATTTTATTATAGGTTCTGTGATAGATTTGCCTCCCAAATAACCAACTTTGGTATTTCCATGTACAGATAGCCTTTGTGAAAATGTACACTGTTTAAATTAATCCTTATGGCAGCTCCATGAATGAAGTACAGTTATCTCTACCTTACATATGAGCAAACTGAGATCTTGAGGTGTAGTAATCTTCCTGGAGTCGCCCAGGGAGGTTTTGGAGGACAGGAACACAAACCCACATCTGTCTCTAAAGCCAGCCTTGCAGTCATTCTCTCCTTCGCCTCACCTCTGCCCAAAGCTGTTGTGAAGAACAATATGGTGGTCGTGGAACTGGCATCGGCATCCTGGTTCCCTTTATCCAGCTAATGTTTGCCCTTTTCTCTGACACACCTATTTCCCTTGATATCTCAGCTGGCACACAATTTTTTAAAGTCAACCCACCATTCTGCCCTGGTAGAAGGAGAGAGATTTGGGAAAAATTCAAACTGGACAGTGAATGCAGGCTTCGTGGAGAAGGGCATATTGCTGGCACATCTTAACAGCACCTCATGGTACTGGACTTGCCTTGCAAGCTTTTGACAGCCATTGAACTGCAGAACCCATTGCTCCTAATGTTCAGCCCAGGAAGAGACAGAAGGAGAACTGCCAGGATGTAACTGCTTAATCCCTTCCTAATCTCTGGATTCTCATAAATCCTTTAACTCTTCAAATATGGAATTATAAGAACTGGGTTTGCAGCAGCATTATGGTCATAGGAGGCCCAAGTGCTGAGCTACGAAATTCAGAAAAAGCAGAGGGCCAAGAAGATTGTCACAGGGTTGACTTTGAAACCAGTTTGAATACAGTTACTGAGAAAGAAAAGCAAACCCCTATTTACAAAATTATTATTTTTGTTTAGTGAGATATATTGAATCAATTTTGCACAGAAAATTGCAAAGAAACCTCTCAGCAGAGCCCTTTACAAGCAATTTAATATTTGTAATAAGGCAAATATTTCTGACTCTCAACTATTTAGCCACGAAATTTTAAAATCCAGTGAAAGTCTGACTTCAATAAATGCTGCTTTACAAATTTTATTGCCTGTGTAATAGCCTAAAAATACTGACATTCTTTAGACACTTAAATTTAATCATAATGACAAATACTGAACTTTTAAAACTGCCCTTCATGTAACTGAGTATAATTTGGTGCTTTTAAAACATGGGTTTGTTTTTCTGGTACGTTGTCTCTCAAAATTGTAAATAAGGTCGATTTACCCAGCAGCCTGAGAATTTCTAAGCAATTGTTCCTTATTTCCAAGCAGTCTGTTAGAAACATAAAACACAATATCTTGTACGACAAGAAGACTTGAGACGCTTCGCATCTCAGTTATTAACAATTCTTCAAAAGATCTAGGCAGGAGTTAGTGCCATCATGAAATGATGACACCATGGCCGCAAGTAATGTGATGTGGCCAGTCTCTCTGTGAGAGTAGGGAGCAGTTTCCCTCATTTTGGAATGTCCTTCTTTCTAAAGGGCAGTAGATAGCACACTGGACTAGTCTTCATTAGATATAGGATCCGAGCTATGTTCTAAGGACATGTTGCCTGTCTCAGACTCAGATTCTTCCTCAGTAAGATAAGGATAATTATAGTGTTAAAAGGATTTCATGAAACACAACATATGAAAGTGTTGGCAAGTCGAAATCCACCTCTTTGAAGTAAGGCAGTATTAACATCTTTATAGTTGTTTCTCTGTATACCTATTCTCACCAGAATCAAATACATGACAATGGCCTTGTTGGCAGCATAATCCCACTCACTGTTTAAAGCTTCCCTTTTCTATTGCCGTAGACTGGTCATAAAATGTTTCCTTGTTCTTGAGAGTCACAGAACTCGGTGAATGAACCAAAGTAAACCACTCCACTGCTAGAAAAGCAAATTTGGCCTAATATGTCTATTGATGGGGTCATCTCGGATATATTTGGCCTAATATGTCTATTGATGGGGTCATCTCGGATATCTCTCTGAAATTGCAGACCCTATGGGTATTTCCTGTTCCCCTCCACAGCTTTGCTTTCCTCCATGACAAACTTATCATCATAAATACACTTTATTTTAATGTATCTGTCTGATTTACTGTATCCTCCAGTAGACTGTAAGCTCCACTTGTGCAGGGGTATTTGTTTCATTGGCTGTCATGCACCTTGCACCGAGAACAATAGTTGACATAGAAAAACGAAGGAATGATGACCAGCTTATGGTTGTTATACAGATGCTCATATACCTGCAGCTAAGAAAACCTAGAAATTATTAGAAATGGTTCACTATAAGGCTTAGGATGCTTTTAATGTTTCAATTCTTACATGTCAAGGTCCATAAAAGAATTTGTTTATTTTTAATATTTTCTACTATTGGCTTCATCAGCAGTTTCTTATTCTAGCGATTTTTGTCTGCTTAGTTCTGTGAAGAGGGAGTATAGTTCGTGCCTCACATATTAATCTTAGATTTATAGAAAAACATAAGAAATAAAAGGGAGTTTACCCCTCCTTCTATTAGAGCTTATATGCAAATTCCAAATCCACTCTCCTGAGCAGTTACCCACGATTTAATATTCATAAATTCCCACTGTATACTCAATTGCAAGAAACCAAAGCAAGATTATAAACAGCACTAATAACAAACAGGCATGAAACTTTTACTACCCTCTGTTCCCACAGCACTTGGGAGATGTGTCAAATTACCCTGTGGAAGACTGGAAAGAGGGAGTTGGGGTAGAAATCATGGCCCAAATGATAGTGATGCAGTTTCCAAATTTTACAGCTTGGGAATCACTACATATTTAGGAAACTCTACCTTTGTTAATTAGTTGCAACTGCAGGAGATGAGCCTGCAGGGATCTTTAAAGAGAGCCAGTGTAGATGGAGCAGAAGAACAGGAAAAAAAAAAAAAAAATCCGAAGACAGCATTGCTTTCATGAATCTTTAAGAGGGACTTTCCTCTATCGTTATACAATCACACAAATAATGGACAGGGTTTGACGATACAGGAAGAGGACGCTTCTCTCTGTATTTAATTCCCTCAGGTTTCTGACTACTTGAGTTTGAAAAACGCTTCATTTTGTAGGATCTTCCTAAATAAAACTCTGTACTTCGCTTGTGCAAAAAGAAACAGAATGTAATTCTATTTCTATTTCTAGAGCCAGTGCAAACATGTATTTGTTAAATGTTGTTGAAGAGAGTGTAAAATGATGCAGATGGTCATGGTCAAGTGTCTTAATGTCTTCCCTTTCCACCTAGGATTTTGCTGCTTTCTTCTTGATCTTCACTTGGCCACCTTTGCGCTGCTTACAGGAAATTTTCCAGACAAAGCCTAGTGATCGGCTATTCATGAATTAGAGACACAAAACGCTTTAAATTTATCTTGTCTATTTCCAGAGAGAAAGATGCAACATAGATGGAGAAAAATGTCATGTTTGCAGACACTTGCTTCATCTAGATAGTCAATTTAGTCTTTAAAATGTGCATACATGTAACAAATACACTTATTTCTCTCTTAATTTTGCCATGGAAGCCCTTTGGTGCTTTGCCATAGACCAAGTAGTCACAGTAGGAAAACTCAGCTCAGACGGGGCAATTGTAATTTATAATATGCAGAGACAGGCACTCACCAGCACTGACAGTGATAGCTTCAATGAACTGTTCTCTCCAGCTGTTTGTCCCAACCACAAGGGCCAGGTTTGTCTTCTTAATGAGTTTGTCCACAGTACTCTAGAAAGATTGAAAAGAATAATAAATGCTGGGTTTGTTAAGGCCTCAGGAAATCTAAGACCTTGTTGATTTTGAAACTCCAGAGTTATATAAAGGGTAGCAGATGTTAGGCTCAGAACAACAGTATTGACATCAAACACTGTTATGATTATGCAAACAAGCATGGTCCTTAGTTGGAAACATTCTGAAATGGAAACTTCTTTGTAGCAAATACAAGTCTCCTTCACTGACTAATGAAGAATAGCCTCAGTGTTTAGAATAGCAGAGGCTGCAAAAGCCCATCCATCCCCGCAAATGCTTTACCAACTTGCTTCTCTACTGGTTTTATCAGTAGTGTTTCATCTGCAAGTGAATTAATATATGCCCTATTCAGCACTACATATCTGCGAATAGCCAGAAGTGACAAACACATTATGAAGCTAAGAAATATTACTATTGTTTTTTGTTTATCAATGAAACGTAGCCAGATAATGGAGTCTCCAGGTTGCCTGCTGCATGGTCATTAATAAATGGATTTTTCTCTGAGTACTATTTTGTCAGCCTCTTGCCTGTTAGAGAATCCCATGTTCACCCTATTCCTATTGCAAACAAGAATAGACAAAAAGACAAGAAGAAAAGGTCAGTTCTTATGGTTTAGGGCACAATGCAGTTTACCTTGCCCTAAATCTACCCCGCTTTACTGGCACCATGCTGCATATCCCTTATTTTTCTTTGGAACTTTTTAAGCACCTTGTTTTTTACAATCAGCACTCTCTAGCTTTCTAAATTCAGTTAATGTAACAACAGGAGCAGCCAAACGTTCACTAGAAAACTAAGTAAGCAGATGCACTGAAAGCACTACCACAAGTCATGGCAACTACAGGGAGAAGGGGTCATTGCTTCCCAAGAAACTACCACAGTGACTAGTCTACCAAACATCCACACTTACTGTCAGAGCATCCTCGAATTTCCACTAATTGCAAAGAGGCAGAAAACACATTGTTTGCCATAGGTCAAAATCTGTATGTGTTTTATGCAATGTACCTGAGTTGACTATGGTTTAAGAGAGCACATTTTCAGTTAACTGGGAGTAAGCAAAATGCTCTCCAAAGGGCTTGTATTAAGGCCAAAGCCAAATCATAATATCAAGTATGTTTGCTCCATAAGAGTCATTGGAACAGACTTGAAACATTGAGACGATAATAAGCATGAAATGGCCCATCTCCAACTGGCTCACTCTGTATTCGTGACATTATTCTTGGCTGAATTGTATGTCCTTAGGGTGATGAGCTTTTGGCTTCTAGCTTTGTGTCTAGAACTGCTGGTGCCCCTGATAACAGCTGTAACCATCACTGCTCTTGGCCACCATAACTTGAAGTACATAATCAGCATCCGTCTTTCCTCTCTCAACTCAGCCACATCTCATCAAGTACTCTGATGATCCTCACTGATACAAATTCAAAGTGCCTTGTAAAATGTAGTAAGAAATGACCTCCATTTTTCCTAATGTAATGGAAACTTGGGGCAATTATCTCCAAAGAGGCACTCTTGGTGCTGAATCCATGACGGAGTATCCCATCACCTGGGAAACACACAATTGAACAGATAAACTTCTCTAACATTGAACACAGACTTTCCGCAAGAAATAGCTGCTAAAGAACAACTTTTTAAAATAAACTAAACTTCTTTGTGTAAAATCCAGGGTAGATTTTAAACTGTAGTTCATGTTAACCCTGGGGGATTATAGTATAGCCAAGGTTCTTCCTAGGACTTAATTTGTGTATGTATCCTTCCTTGACCTATGGGAAAAATGGGAGTGAATAAAGATACAGTTCAGACACCTGATCTTGGACACTATTGTCTGTATTTACCTAGGAGGTTCCTGAATGCTAGTGACCAGTTTTTCACTGCACTAGATTTTCAAAGGCTTGTGAAAACCTCACCCTCAGCCATGGGTGTTAGTAAAACCAGGTCCTCAGTCACACCATAGTAAACAACAACTCAGTGGGTAAAGAAGAGTGGGCCATTGTAAGGTATCACCCAGATTTGGGTCTCTAGCACAGTTCTGAGCTCTGAGTAAGTTCTTTAAAATACCTATGTTCTAGTAAAAGAAATTTCTTAAATAATATAAAATCAAAGCTGATACTTAAGGGCAGTTCTAAAACATGCCCCTAACGTGCCCTATAGGTATTAACGGTAACTACACTGATGAACTTTGAAGAGATGACAGAAAATAGTCTATGGAAGCTATCCTACAAGGATAAGTACCCCAAGCAATTGGTTTCATGTAGAGACTAGGGGGACTTTCAAATGGTCAGATCATTGTAGTGGTTACCAGAAAGGACTTTGGACCCAAAAAAGCTTTGGTGCCTGGAAGACTGTGCCCTGCCTTATTTAACTTAATGCTTCTTATAGGAAGTCACTATGATTGCTCTTCCTGTCATGGGTGCATGGAAGGGGAAGGTTGGGGATTATCCCATAAGGTAGAGAACACACAATTCCCCGGGATAACCCAGGCAAAGGGCAGGGGCAAGCTTGCTTCAGGAATACCAATCCCTAGAATCTCTGCTGCAGAAAATGGCACCAGGCTCTCTGATTCCAAATGAAAAGAAGGTGAATGAGGAAGAGTGAGGTTGAACACATAACACATGGAGAAAAGATGAGTAGATGGATCACCAGAAATGGACAGTCATATTCCCGGACTTCTGGAATTGCAGGGAACTTGTGCACATTCCAGGCATGGTTGTGTACCAAACCAAGTTCTGTGTCATATGGTGGGGTTCTAATGATTGGGATCTGCCTAGAAAGCGCTGGTTCCAGTGTTTACCCCCCGACCCCCTCCTCCTATGGAAATGTGTGAAAGAAGAGTTAACAGATAGATTCTCAGTGGCCTAAAGTTTAATTGCATTTTTATCTTAAAATATTCCACTTTAATTTCAAAGACATTTTGTTTTCCACCTGTCTCCTATCAGGCACCTCTGTTTGTGAACTAAATTAAAAAATAATTAATGGATCCAGCTAAAGGAAAAGAGTGGACTCTTATGAGAAGTCCAGATAAAATCTGAAACTTCTAAATTGGTGGTCTGATTCTCTCTTTTGAAACCTTCATTCTGGTGTTTCAAACAGGAACAGTGTCTGCTTTTGAAAAGTAAGCAGGTAAAATACTGCTGTGCTCTGGGTTTGTAATTCTGGAAAGCAAGAGAGGGGATGCACCTTTCACATCCCACTGCAGAACTGAGGTGTTTCTCCCCCTATGGTCTTCCCAGATGCTAGAACCATGTAGGGGAGAAGGGATGGGAGGGGACACAGGGACAGAGGGAGCAGCTAAGGATCAACAGGAAATTTCGCTTCAAAGTCTTAAGCTCCATCTCGAGGCCCACACATTCAACTTCTGCAAAAATGACTTTTATCATATAGAGAACTGGGAATCCAATTTCATCAGCTCAACTGTAAGCTCTGGTTGCAGGCACTATACCTTCGGTATGTCGACTGTACTAAATGTGCTTGGATCTGAAGAGGATGATTACATATAAATGAGAGCTTGTCAATGGGATGCTCCATAGGGAGACATTACTATCCCCATCCAAAACAAACCCGCCCCCTAATTTTCAGCAGTGTGAATGCCTTGTTTTGACAGATTTATTAGCATTTTCAAATAGAACTTGGTTTCTTCCACACATAATAATCTCTTAGGATTCACCTTTGCATCTTCCTTGCTATCCCCTCAGATTAAACCTTCCCTTTGGGGCACCTCTGATCTTGTGCAGTCATGGATGCCTCCTGCTTGGCCCTGGTTCTGATGCTGTTGGGTTTACAGGACTCCTCGGTTCCTGACTAACTCTGTAATTCCAATTTGGCTCCAAAGGCTCTCAATTCATGAGCCTGTTCCTGAAATTACATCTACCATTCTTTCCATATGGACCTTATAGCTTCAGCCAACACCATGAACAGTTTCTGTCCCAAGAGGAGCCTGGCTCCTGGTGGGCAGTGTTGGTGAGCATACCTTGAATTCATAGGATTCTTCAATGATCACTTCCAACTTGGTGTGCTCTCCCAGGATGGGGCGTCCCATTTCTGCAATGCGTCTCTCCTCTTCCTCTTTGCTGGTCAGTGGCTGCTTGTCATCATATTCATCTGTGAAACGGGAGTATCAAAGAGTGAGCACTGTGTTCTGTTTCATTTGAAAATCCCTGGATCCTGCCATAGGAAAGCCAAGGGGGAAGGAAGCCCTAATGACCTATTAAAGCGCCCTGGGTGAGATCATGATGCTGGAGGGAAGAGCTGGACAGACACTTGGCATGTAAGGCAGCATATCACTGTGACAGCAAGTGATTATAATAATGTCTCACAATCTAAGCTCATGCAAAAGTGCAACTGAGGAAAAGTAATGTATGGGGTATATCACTGAGAAAAGACTCTGCCTGTACGTTGTCTATGTTAAGGGAGTCACCCAGCTGTTCCCTGTGATGCTGGCTCAGTTGGCTGTTTGTACACATTCTTTCAGGACGTGACCACAGGGAAACACAATTGAAAGTGACCCTGAGAGATGGTGGAGTCTGGCCTCTTCCTCTCTACTTTCTAGGGACAACAGAAAATGCCTGAGGTCCAAAGAGATGGAGAATAGGAAATTCTGACTTTAGCCTCCCTCTTGCCAAGAGACCCTGTTGCAAGTTAACCAGCAAAACATCCATTCCATGTTTCTGTGGGATGCTTGGGCTCCAGTGCTGCTTCTATCTGGTTGAAAGCCAAAATTTGTTAGGAAAACCTTGTCCATGTTAATCTTAAAGTAAACAGGGAGGGTGAGGGTGAAGCCTTTTGGGAGTTAAAATACTCACTGACCATGTGAGCATAATTATTTCCAGAACCACCATGTAGCTTACAGTTCAGGAGAGGATAGTGGGTGCTGAGAAAATGTTAATGGATCCAAGAGCCCATTAATGAGGGGAAGCTCACAGTTGGCTCTCTCTGTGTGAAGGTCATTAGGATACATCCCAGACTGAAAAGGCCATGCACATAAGAAGGACAAACACTGGTCCCATAATTACCCTTATCCTTTAGGCCCAGAATGCTGAAACTAGACAAGCTACTACTTCTTAGATTTAAGTGGAAGGAACATTGTCTCCAATGAAACAGTGTCAGTGATATGGAAAGACCTCAGCCCTGATGGCCTCATTTCTAGGACCTCTGGACAAAGTGTCTCCAACAGGGGGCTGTTGACTGAAGAGACATCCAATAAAAGGGATGTTTGGTCCTGGTTTCCTGCCTGGTGCACTCCAACATTAGCTTCTGTAGAAGTCCATACCTCCCATTACCTCCAAAGACCCATGGCCTCGGACCGTGCTATGGTGGCTCCATTATTGCTTTAGCAACTGGTGCAGGGAATGGTTCCTCCTAGGCTAGCTGCCCACTGAGGGCAGGGAGCGAACGGGCTAGAGGCACTGCCAGCATTTACTATTTCAAAGGCCAAAACCAAAAGGCAAAAGCAGAATGTAGCATATTGATTAATTCTTTAGTATACATTTTATAGTGTCTTCCTAAAAGCCCATTTTGAAATCTGCTTTCCTAGCCTCAGCGATTACAGGACACCAAAGAAATTAGACAAAGACTAAAAATAAATGATTTTGGATGGCCAGAAGCTGCTGAATGTTAGCAGAGGCAAAGGAGAGGGGCAAGGATAAAAGTGGTAATTTTTTTTATAGTAGGATTGGGAAGTTATGACCCAAGGGAGGGCAAAGGGTTCTGGTTCTCCAAGATTGGTCCTTGCAAAATTATGTGTGTCAAGAGAGTTGACTGAGATACATGAAGTGCAATTTATCCAGCACTGAAATTAATAATTTTGATTACCACTGCTTTCTGATCCTTGAACCCAGGATAATGTTATTGGTAGTTTTCGTAGCAGTAGTTTATGCTAGCATCTTTGTTCGAACCTTTGGCTGAACATGGATGAGTTGAAGACTTACATAGAACAAGAATGGTTTTCTCAGAAGAAGGAATATTACAACTTGGACACCTATTTAAACTGAAGCTATTGGGGGAGAATATTTATTATAGCCTTCTTTTTGTAGTTTACTTATAAATGACAAGTTGCTTTTAATGGGACTCAAGGCAATCTGCATAGAAAAAAATAGAGAAATTACAAAACAAAGGTGATGTGGTAGCATTGTTAAGCGTGGCATTTCATAAAATTGAATTGGTTTTGATCATGGTATTAAATAACTGGATGTGGATTAAGTAAATGAAGTCAAATCATACAGTGAGTGAAAAGGTTCTTTCTTTTCCAAAAATCCTTCAGTCCTTCTGATCAGGAAGAAATGCTTAATTTGGTGCTGTTATGTCTGTAACTAGTTTCTAATATCTGGACTTGTACCTTTTAAGATAGACAGTCACAATAGTTCTCAGGTATAGAGCATTTGCCATTATCTAGCTACAATTTAATAACTTTTTTTCCATTGTAAAAAAATTTTTAAATTTTACTTTTTATTTGTGGCAAACGATACTAGTTTTCCTGTGTTAGGGACTTAAAGTTTTCTTTTAAAAACAAACTTAGTGGCCGGGCGCGGTGGCTCACACCTGTAATCCTAGCACTTTGGGAGGCCAAGGTGGGCGGATCACGAGGTCAGGAGATCGAGACCATCCCATCCCGGCTCACACAGTGAAACTCCATCTCTACTAAAAATACAAAAACAAAACAAAACAAAACAAAACTAGCCAGGCATGATGGCGGGCGCCTGTAGTCCCAGCTACTCGGGAGGCTGAGGCAGGAGAATGGCGTGAACCCAGGAGATGGAGCTTGCAGTGAGCAGAGATCGCGCCACTGCACTCCAGCCTGGGTGACAGAGCGAGACTCCGTCAAAAAAAAAAAAAAAAAAAAAGTAAAGTAAAAACATGAGGCAATTTTAAAAGTTACATTAAGTAAATAGCATACTTAGTATGCAACCAAAGTGGTATGGGAATGACAAAAATTAAGGAAATATAGTGTTAACTTATTTCATATTAACCTAAAAAAGAGTAAGGCACACCGTTTCTATCATTTGCTACACTCTTGCTTCAAAGGGACTTGGATTTCTTAATTTCACACTTTTATCCCTTTGTGTATTCACCTGGAAAAGCTTCACAATTTTCATTTGGTTAAATCTTACTTATCTTTCAAAACCCCACCACTTCCGGTATGAAATAACTATTTCCCTATTCATAAGTGAGGAGATTGAAGAACTACCGCTCTAACCTTATATTAATTCCTTAATATTCGTTGTATGTATAAAGCATGGACATTTTCATATACTGTTTTTAAAATTTTTAATTATCTTTACATATAAATATCCAGCACATAAACTCACTGAGATAGAACAGTGAGTTTCATTTTGCTTTGAACCATCCTTGCATCCTCTGGCACCTGTTACACTATATGGACTATAGTAGGTGCTCAGTACGTATTTGCTGTGTGACTCTCCAACTCACTGTTAATAAAGTCTCTTAGTTGCTCAACCTATAAAAAAAGATCCTTTTCTCATTGAGCACATGTCATTGTACTCCATACCTTGTCAGCAGTTCCCCCTCTACTTTCCAGGAACTTATGATGTAATGGGGACAGGAATATACGATGGACAACTTCTAGGCATGATAAGGACTAGGGGACCAGGGTTGGGGAACAACTCAGTTGGCCTAAAGAGAGTCAGGGAAGGAAGCCTTCCTTTCCTTAAGGAAGTTTCAGGGAAGAGGAGCTATTTGAAGTTGACCTTGAAGCACATATAGAAGATTGCCCGGTGAAGGTGATGGTGAGGATGGCTAGGAGGTGGTGGAATGAGGATGTTCATTTCAGGCAGAGAGAAATCAAAGTGCAGCGGTACAGGGTCATGGAAGGGTCAGGGCCGTTTTGACTTTATTATAAACTTTTATTTATATGTAGCTGAGAAATGGCAGCTGTATAGATTCTATTATTGCTCTACAGTTATACTGATAAATTCAAATTTATGGTCTAGATTTTTGAATGGCAAAAATGAGAGCTAAGTCTAGTTTTTAACAGAACTGTTTTCTGTCTTTAGATACTTTCTGTTGAATAGGGAAATGGTTTAACAGCATTTGTAAAATTTTAATCATCTATTTTGTTTCCTTTTCTCTTTGAGCATTGGATCAAAAGCGGATCATTTTACTATGGTTGAGGTCAGTTTCATTTCTTTACTTCTGCAGAGTGAGATAACATGCTGTGGTTTCAGTTTTGTTTCTCAGATGGAAAATATACTCTTTCTTCTCCTGAGTGTACATGCACACTTTTAAAATTCACCATATTTTATTGAGAAGTTGGGAATAAATTACATAACATCATAGTCTTAACCAATCCAAACAACTTTCGATCAAATGCATAATTAACAGCCACTGTTAAAATCAATATTGACAGGACATAAAACAATCCCGGAGTAGAATCACCAGTGGGGGATCTCCCTTCTCCTGAGTAATTGATTTTGCAAACAATAGCAAGTAATGAAAGCTCATAGGTACCTGGCATCTGGGAAAAGCAGCATTTTGAGAAAGTTGTTTCTAATGCTCTCTGGTTCAAGCTGCATTTTGAAGCAGTGTCAGTGTAAGAGATGAAGCGCTGGGAGTGTGAAAACAACACAACCTATAAGGTCCATCTCATTATCAAGATCTCTACCTCATCAAGACTCTGCTGAGAGTCTTTAATGTAGTCACATTTTAAAACTGTACAAACAATGTAGAATTTGGAGAAGCATACAAGGCCAGTGGTGGGACAATTTGCTCCAGATCATTTTGATCCTCCACTCAGAACTAGGCTGACAAGTCAGAAAGCAGAGGTCTCTCTTGACAGTTTTTAGCATATGGCTGGCCTCTTTGATTGGAGGCTAAAGTGACTGATGATATAGACCCAAATATCATCTCTAATGATGATATTTGGGCTCTAAACCTATAATAGATCTGGGACAGCTATGTAATCCTCTAGTCACCCCGTCAATGTCATTTATTTCCCCTATGGAGAAACCCCACAAATGTACTATCATCTGTGCATATCTGGCTAACATCATGTTGCCTGGGGGCAGCAAGGGCAGGCTCTGGGAAGAAATACAGCTCAGCTTTAAAAGAAACTTCATGGTTGGGCACTGTGACTCATTCCTGTAATCCTAACACTTTGTGAGGCAGAGGTGAGTGGATTGCTTGAGCCCAGGAGTTCCAGACCAGCCTGGGCCACATGGTGAGACCCCATCTCTAGAAAAATTACAAAAAGTAGCTGGGCATGGTGGTGCACACCTATAGTCCTAGCTACTCAGGAGGCTGAGGTGCGAGCATCCCTTGGGCCCAGGAGGTTGAAGCTGCAGTGGGCTGTGACTGATTCCACCATTGTACTCCAGCTTGAGTGACAGAGAGAATCCCCATCTCAAATAAAATAAAGAAACTTCATTATACTTGGGATAAAAACTGATGTGTGAGATGAAATATTTGCAAGACATCTGGAATATATTGAAACTCAGGAGAGAGAGGCCGTGGGATCAGTCTTCTCTGCAGGCCGGTGCTGGCCCCTCCTCAGTGCTCCTTTTCTGCCTTCACGTGGTTGTGTTTTGTTGTGATCCACCGTACCACCGGCTGCCAGAGAAGCTGCAGCAGTATTTAGCAATGTTTTAGAGAGGAGAGGGGCTAAAATGCATGACTCTAATGTCTTTAAGATTAAAGAACTCTTGGAGGCTTTGGTTTTCAAGGATCATGATGAAATGAGTACCTGTAATGGTGATTACAGTAGAGAGAATCGGATGTTCTCTAGCATGAACCTTCCTGAAGACAGGTTGGCCTAGCAAAAGGACAGGCAGAAAAATCAGCAGAATGGATTACATTGATTTGCTATCAGAATTTTGTGGAATTAGTAAGCTAAACATTAAAACCAGATGCACACATCACAAGCAATGTTAGTTTGGGGATTAAATGATCATAGGTCACCCCTAGGTAGGTCACAGAAGGGAGTTCTGGTGGAGGTTACTGATGGAGATCACTGCTCAGAGATGAGCGAGTATTTCATGAGCCAAACCAGATTATGTTAACAAACCACAAGCCCCATGGTAGTGAGTACAGCCAGATTCCTACAGGTATCTTAAACGGTATACCAAGGTCCTTCAAGGTACCGCTTCCGGAAGCATCATGGAACATCAGAAGGTACAGTGGCAGGTGTCTTGGTTGTGAAGCCGATTAGTGCCAACAATATAGCCTTGAGTAGGCCATTTCTCTAGTTTCTCCCCATGTAAAATGGTGATAATAGTACCTGCTCTATGTTACAGGTTTGTTTGAGGGTCAAGTAATACGACACCTGGGGATATGCTTACTACATTTATTTCCTGAGCAGTCTGAAGGGGAGAATGTTATGTACACCTTCAGGTTTTGCAAAGGTAGGCCACCATCATAGCAACTGTTTGGATAACCTAGGGTTAACCTAGGCCTACGGGGTTCTCATTGAACTCCTGGTTCAGCTGACTTCCAGATTCACTTGCTATTTGCCTCTACCAAGAGCTACCCATAACTGACCTGGGAATCACGAGATTCGGGATTCAGTGCCACCCCTGCCATATGCTTGTCATCTAAACTTGGGCAAGGCCTTTCTCCTCTCTCTCAGGCTTCTCAATTATAAAGTGAAGCTGAATCTGAAGGGGCTTTGTTCCTCCAGCCTACACACTGAAGTGATGAAAACATTTTCAACTGTCAGAATTTTCATAGTCTGGCTTCCTTAAAAAGGTTTGTGTCTTACTAAGTCTATTATGTGCTGAGCATAATATGATTAGAGGAGTGATATTAAATAGGTACACCGACTGATACATAATTTTCATTAGAGAACTCTATAGTTGTATATCTTAGAAGTTTTGGGGAATCAAACATACATTCTTCTCTCCATATTGAGCCAGAATACTTAATTTGTTAAACTATTCATGTTTATATTGTCCAGTTTCCCCCTTCTGGGGTACTTCTCATTTTTCATTTAACTGGAATACATAATGCTGGAATTTATTAGATATATATAGGTTTTGAGTAGAAAAGGGGTTCAATGTATAATTTCACGATGCAGGTAGAAATAAGCTAGAGGGGAAGAAACGGGACAGTGCTAATATTTAGAGTGTCATCTTGTCATATGACTGGAAGGCCAAGGGGGAATGAGATCATAGGCCCGAACAAGGGCCTTGCAATGAGGCAAGATCCGGAAACAATAGGTAAAGATCTGCAGATTCTAAAAGCACCTCCAACACTTAATGTCCACCACTAATGAAATCTCTGAAATATTGGTATTAGGTTGTGGATCAGATGACTTTTTCAATTTCCATATATCCTGCTTCAAATTTAGATTTTCACACTCAGCTGCACAAGCCCATGTAAAAGCTGCAGGCAAACTCCCAGGGCTAGATTAATTCTTCTTACTGCCCCTGCATCTCAAAGCCTTGACTTCAAAGCCTCCAACTGACTTCAAAGAAAAGTTCTTTAGGGCTTAAAGCTGCTTTTCGCTGTAGACCTAAGTTTTAGAACTGTTTTCAGGGGCATCAGTAGAGAGTGGATTCTAAGCATTCTGGTTTGCTTTAGGAAAAGAAGGGTCATGTAAAGTGAGACAGTTTCTTAGAAAGTAAGAATGGACAGGCCAGTGTAGAAATTCCCAGACTTTTTGAACATTCTCTTGTTCTAACTGCATTAATTTCAAGTCTTGGGAAGAGGTGATGGCAATAGGAAACTGCCATTTCAGATTAAAGTTTCAGCTATAGGAAGAACTTAATGAACTACATGAAATGATAGAACCTTCTGGAGGAGGTGACTCTGTCATCTTGGATGCCAGATGTGGCCAAGGCAGGAAAAGTTGGACATTACCAGAGATATTACAGAATGTGATGCGAAGAAGTTCTGAGAAAAGAAAACTAGGATCCCATTACCTGAGATCCTAAAAGAGAGGATGGTTCAAATGACATAGAAGGAAGGCCCTTAAAACAAAATTTGGACCAGGTGCAGTGGCTCATGCCTGTAATCCCAGCACTTTGGGAGGCCGAGGCAGGTGGATCATGAGGTCAGGAGATTGAGACTATCCTGGCCAACATGGTGAAACCCATCTCTAGTAAAAATACAAAAATTAGCTAGGCGTGGTGGCACGCACATGTAGTCCCAGACACTTGGGAGGCTGAGGTAGGAGAATCGCTTGAACCCTGGAGGTAGAGGTTGCAGTGAGCCAAGATCGTGCCACTGTACTCCAGCCTGGTGACAGAGCGAAAAAAAAAAAAAAAAAAAAAAAAAAAAAAAATCCTGACATATTCAATAGTAAAGAAAACAGAAACATATTCAAACACGTCAACATGTTTTAACAGAGCATCTTAGTAGCCACAGGTTTTTAGTTAAGGTCTCTTTATCAGATTTCACAGGATGGAAGGTGCTGTTGGATGGTATACTATTTCTATAATGGTTGACTTAAAAACATTATTACTTCAATTCAGTCATGAAAACTGGCTTGCCAAATTTCTACCTTCTTCAGATCTCCCAGGGATAACTAATTTATCCTTGGGTGACAGAATTAGAGTATTTACAAGGGAACTTCAAGCAGTTAAAATGAAGGAATGAGAAAAAGGAGATAAAAGTTTTTTTAAAAAAAGGAGTATAAATTCCTGTACTTGATTTAAAAAAAAAAAAAAAAAAAACTTTTAGTAGTGCAGAATTGGGGAGATCTGACCCGAAAGAGCTTCAAATGAATCAGATTTAAGAAATCCAACACAAAGACTTGTCCTGTTTAACATTTTTATCCCTTTCAATTTCTGTCTCTCTGAGAGTCTATGAATCATTTTGTCATTAAATGCCACGTCTAGAGAGAAGCAGTGGAGAGCAACAGCCCATATGAAACTGCCCACATTTAGAAAATTCTACTTTGGACAGAATCAGATTGGAACTGCTTGTTCATGAGTTTACACTAACAGTGGATGAAGTTCATCCCAATTCCTAACATAGTATTTTCATGATCAGAAATTTGAAGTATATTTCCTTCTAAATATTTTTGTTCAGATCTCTGATTTCAAAATTTGGATATCTGCACAATATATTGGAAAAATTTGATATTGGCACAGTATATTGGGAATATGTCACATACTGATATAGAATGTAGGCCATTAAAGACATCTTCAGCCTACAGCTTCAGACAAATCAGACCTACTGTTTAAATATTTATCTCTCTCTCTAAATGTGCACAGATGACTCTAAAAGGGTGAGAAGATATTTAGAGACAACAGAGGGTGCTATAAGGAAATCTCTTTGTTTTGTACACAAGAACATAGTTTTGGAGTTGTACTAAATAATGCAATCAACACAGGCTGAGTATCATTCTAAATTTAAATGTTTGAAACTCTTTTTTCATTTCTTCTTTTGAGTTTTTATAGACATTTTGAGTTTTTATAGAATACTTTGTAATATACTTCAAGTGGCAGAAATATTACTCGTTACCATGTTATTAATACTAAAACCTAAGTCCCCAGAGAGACGCTCAGATTGGTGTGGTGGGATGAGGGGAAGGCTCTGCTCAACATATTATATGATGTATTATAAATTATGCATTTACATACATAATTTATGAATTAAAATTTATGTGTTAAAATGATGTATTTTTATGTATTTCCTCAACATGTATTTTTATGTATTTCCTCAACATGGCATTTATGTGTTATTAGGATCCTGAGCTTGGACCCTGGATCTATCTTGGATGTCAGCTCCTATGTTTCTCTGAGGCTAGCAATTGTGCCATCTTTATTCTGGTGCTCTTCGGAGCCTCTATCAGGGAACCGTTCCTTATCAGCACTATGTGAACATGTGTAAATTGATCAGTGTCAAAATATGAACAATGACAGTTTCTCCGTATGAAATGCTTACAAACACAACACACACGTTATTAATTTGTAAAACGTTAAATGTGTAAAACCAGCAAGAGCACACCATGTGCCACAGTTAAATATTAATGCAAGTTACATAAGGTGTGGGTTTGGATTGATGGTTTAAGGGTATTTGGGGAAAAATAAGGAACATTAGAAAAAGTCTTACCATACAGGTATTTTCCTTCATTAAAAGCAAATAAAAATGAGAAATGTTTTTTAATGTAATAACATTTGGTGAGAACAGACAGTAAAAGTTAGATAGCATTAGACTTGAAAAATTCATACCTGTTATTGTGAAGCCACCTAAAAAGGAAAAAACAACAACAACAAATGTTATAATTTAACTTACACTCTGCATAACAAATACCAGTGACATCAGACTGCCTGACCACCCACCCAAGGTACTTGCCAAATTATATTTACAATTAAGAAGACTAGGAAAACATTCATGACTGAATCACTAATCATTCTTTTAAGATTATGAGATTTAATGCACAAATTTAATTCTTGTGCATACCTAAGAAATCACTGATTTTTTAAAACGTTGTACTAAATTAAAAATGCAGTACAAACTATTTGACCTTGACAAAGTGAGGTCAATGGCCCTAAACAACAATCTTGTTAGCAAGTGAAGAGAAGTAAAAGTCACAGAGCTACTATATCACCTGGCGGAAATGGAAAATAATCTAGAAAAATGGAAAGGAAATGCAAGAAATGAAATGCTTACCAAGCTCATTCAATAACAGGGCTGTGAAGGAAACAGACAAAGACAAACACAGAATAAGAGACCAGATGAATAATGAAAGTAAGAGGAATATCAGCAGAAAGAAATCCAGGCAGATCTGATTACAGTGGTAGGGAGCCACTGCTAAAAATGGGTATACCCCAAAGAAATACAGTGTTGGGAATATTTCCGAATAAACAATCCCAACGGAAATTTCTGAAAATGTGTGTGATTGAATACATATGTATATATATGTGTGTATGTGTATATATATATTTCACTTTATATATAATTTCTTTACATTTCATAAGACATTTCTAGTATATATACCTAGAATATAAATCTAGTTTGCCAAATACAGTAGAAACATTGTATGAAATTCATTCTTAACTTGATATGAGTGAGGCTTCCTCATTAAATATTGCCTGGGATTTGATCACTCCAATGTATGAAAGCCTTAAATCATCCAGGATCTCGGGTATCACAACTTTTATTCAGTAAGTATAGGTGGAACATCCTGGGAAATTCCATTTTAGGTTCCCTGCCTGGAAGGGTAGTTTAGCCCAAGGTAAAGCACTATCTTGGGATGCTCCATTTGGATGATACTTTGTCCACCAAGAATTGCTTATGTATTAAAATCCTTAAAGCTTAATGGTCCCAGGAATTAACACCTATGCGTATCCTTATCTGTGACTTCTGTAAATTATTATATAACCAGAATCCTTCTAGTGGACATATAATCCCAGGAAACTGACAGGGCTTTGGGTAGGGAAGAGGGGGATATATAATTTGTCTTTCAGGTTACGTGCTTTAAACCCAGAATGTACTGTAGCACTTTATTTTAGTAAAAGCAACCTTGCTAAATATATCAAATTATTTCCTGAGTTGAACATGGGAATGTTACAATTACTTTTTTGAGCCCAGTTTTCTCTCTAATGATAGTGGCATTAGAGGATACTTTCTAAAAAAAGTCAGTTATTTATAGTGACAATCCACTTGGAGGGTGTGAAACTGGATAGTGCTACTAAGGAATTTTAATTTGCTGTTCCATGAGGGCATATTTTACTAAAATGGCAATTGAAAGAGCAGAATCCAATGATGCTCCTCCTTGCGATAAAGTTCTTTGGTGGAATACATTTAGAAGAAAGTGCTTTCTCCTGTATGTTAAGGAGGCATTTTGGATCCCATCTTTGTAAGAAATCAGCACAATTTTCTGGTCTCTTTTTCTTCCGTCTACCGTCTATGGAGCAGATTAAATAGGCTGCATTAAAACGGGTCTTGAGTGCTCCTTTTCCCATCACTCCAAAGACTCCTGTTGCCATCTTGAACTTGATTAACACAGAAACATACATGTTTTTTCCCACCAATGGACTCTGAGGCCACGAATGTGGGATACATTTTCCTATATGTTTACATAGCAATTAGTCCTATATATTTTATTTTTCCCTCTACATGTAAAAGCATATATTTCTTACAAAGTGGCCCATCTCATCATATCATACTGTCCTCACCAATTGTTTGTATGCAATTAATAAGAGCTATTAATATGTGGTCTGCTCATTTTACACAAATCACCAGAATGCCTTTTAAAATGGCCACTATTAGAGAATAATTATATGAAGCCCTATTAACAATTGAGAATAAGAAATCCTCTGTAAAACTGATACAAGATTGCTGTCTTTCCTATGAAATATAGGCCATATATTAATAATCAGTAAAATCAGTAAAATCTAGTTATAAAGGACACTATTTTCTATTATATATGTTAATAATTTATTCTATAAGTATCAAGAGATTTTGGAGCATAAGGCTAGGTAGGTCTTCAGCAAGGATTAAATTCTTATTGAAGGGCCTTATCTTCTGACCAAAGAAAATTGATATGACTGTGGTTTCATAGATATGGTGCCTTTTAAATGTCGTATTTGATGATACAAAAATATGCTAAAATGAGCACTAGAATATTGAAAACACTACTCTTTAAGGATCTTTGTTCTTATTATTTTTAAACTGTGTTCTCTAAAGAAGCCTGATGATTGAATTCTGAAGTTTCCTGTTAGTTGCCATTAGGGTCATCTACTAATACTAATAGGTATTAAGCAGTTTCTTTTTTCCAGCTTTATTGAGGTATGATTAACAAGGTATCAAGCAGTCTTTATCACTAAAATTTTAGGGGAGATTTAATAATTGGAGTGACACTTTAGAATAAACCATGAGTAGTGAAAAACTAAACACATTCTTTTATATAATCATTTCTGAATTACAGAAATCCCTTTCAGTGTTATTAAATCTGGTTGCAATCAAGGTTAGTTGGCATTTCCTGAAGAGAGTGGGCGTTGCCTGTTGCACTTGTGAATTAGGGAAGGGAAATGAAACTGCTAAAGCTTCAAAGGCAATGAAGTATAGTACTTGGAAGCCGAGGAAGAGGAGAGAGTTAAGTGTGAGAGTAGGGAGACACGGAGAGAGAAGAGTACAATTTCTCGCTGGTATGTCTTTGTTTACTCTCACACCTTTCATTCCTCTTCTTATCCATTTTGGTTCCTCAAGCACAAGGGAGAAACTGCACTCTTTCTCATATTCCTCACGGTCAAATATTCTAATGGTAATGATCTTCCTGTGGGAACACAAGACAAAGGCAAAACAAATGGTTGGAGTCACACGCTCATGCTCTTGGTGTCCACCAAGCTGAATGCTACTGTGATGTTATGGAGGGAGAACTGGCAGCACATGGGCCTCCTGAAGTATGTAAAAGGGCATCTTGGGTACTCTTGGCTGGCCCCCGTTAAGTTTTCTTTGCTAATTTATCACTTTCACGAATTATTCCTGCTTCAGTTAGTAGTCAGTAGGTACCCCAAAATAGGAAGATAAATCAGAACGTTGCCTTCCTTTTGGCGTTGCATGGCATCTGCAGCAACTTTCCCAGAAATGGACACTTGATTGACTGCACTGAAAATTAATCTCTCAGACGTTAATGTGCAGCGCAACCAGTGCTGGCTGATGTAGCTACAGGCCCGCCCACTGTGGCTCAGCATGAGATCTGTGCCCTGTTACATAGGTGGAGGGATGTGTGCATTGTAAGTCATGTTCTGAAGAGTGCAGGCATCCAGGGGTGGCACAGGCCAGCAGAAGCTGTTGGGCTCAGCCCTGGAGCAGCTCCCCCACCTTTCTTCTCACTCATCTCCACCAGGCGGGGCTCTCCAATCTCAAGGAAGAAGGTCTTGTTTTTCTCATATTCCTCATCATCAATTACCTTGACTGATATTGTTTTGCTGAAACAGAGAATAGAAATTGACGAACAAGGGGAAGAGGAAAGACAAGAGAAGGAACATAGAAAAGAGGAAAGCAAGGTTAACCAGTTGCACTTTCAGACAAACAGTAATCGAGAAACTTCTGTACTGTGAGTTTTTTCTTCAAGAATGGATATCAGATAGGTATGAAAGATTAGAGATTTCACCCAATGCATAGCTCCCCTGCCCAGGGCCACAGAATTATTTTAGGCAAAATATAGCATTCACTACTAAAAGGTTTGTCATCATCATAAGGAGGAAAAGCAGAAAAACACAGATCACAATAAAAAGAGAAGAAAAACACATTAATTTAGTAAATACCTTAACCAGTGGATTGTCTAAGCTGTGACCTGGAACTTGCTACTTTAGAACAAGTCAAAAAATCCCATCAAGATATTAATAGAGTTATCTCTGGGCAATAGGCTTACAGGTCATTTTTTTCCTTTGTTGTGCTTTATTATAGTTCCAAATATAATATTTTTATCATAAATTGTTAATAAATGAATAAAAATATCACAAAGAAAATACAGTCAAATTATCTCACCCCACCCAGTGTCTTAGAATCAAACTCTTATTCAGGTTAGTCAGATTCTCCAGCTAGACCACAGCAGGAAGTTGTTCATGTTTTGTTTGTCTTTCTAAAGATGGAAGCTGTGGCCTCACAACAGCTGTTTTGAAAGTGGGGTGGCAGCAGGTGGGAGTCATGATGTTGTAGTTATTTTCATTCTTCCAAAGTTGAGTTTTAACTTTCTATGAAACATGCCATTTACACTACTTTCAAACGTCACCAATACACCAAGGTGTTTTGATGAGAATTCTTCCTGTAATCCAGCCTTTAACAGTTCTTGCCTTATGGTCCTATGGCTTTGAGTTACTGACAGGCAGGGAGGACAAATGTGAATATGCAAATCTCAGGTTTCCATAAGCATTCTTGATTACTCGGAAAATAAACCAACCTAAACTTACCTTTTAATTAATAAGGGCTTAAACACTTCATATACTACAACTTATTAGAAGCCTCTTAAACACTGATTTGTCTTGAAAAAATGTTTCCAATAACATTGGCCAAGAACAATTCTGATCAACGTTTTTGAAACAATGAGTGTTTGCAGACACAGAATTTTAACAGCATGGTCATTCTTTAAGTTTTTTTAGGTCTTCTGGAAGGAAATTGGTTTATAATCTTGTTTTTATTTTATTTATCCAAGCCATTAAGTTTTCATTCGAGCTATGCATACTAAAGAATATCAGTCTTCTTTCCTAATATGAAGGGGTCATAGGTAGAAGTTACTTTTAATTCTCTGAATTTCCCAGTCCCTAATGCCAAATGCTTAAGTCTTGCTTTTTGGCTTAGCATTGTAGACCTGAGACCAGATTATTGGTTCTGGTACCCTGAAGCCCAATAACGTACTCTCTGTTCCTCAGCTAGAGAACATCTTTGAATGATACTCACATTCCAGTGTCTCACTCCTAAAAAGCTGCAGCTCATGAAACTCCTTTCCTTTCTCATATCTGTCCTCAAATACTGACACTAGTTGAACAGCTATAAGTGACTAAAGCCACAATCATTTTTTAAAGAGTAGTTAGATATTTACAAAACTACCAACAGTATGATAATGTCTGGGTACATGTATACTGTAAACAGCTCTTTCCTAACTTTTAGAATTATTTTTTAAAATCACCTCTTTATTTAGTATAAAAAATTAGCCTGCTGTGACTAAACTATAATATTTAATTTTTCCCTAATATCCAAAAACTATAAAATATTAGAGAAGGCACAGGAGGATGGATGTAAGGAATGATGATTATTTGATCATTAGAACTGAATTTGATGTTGTAAAATAGATCAAATTTACCCTACACAAAACTGCCATATGTCTATCCTCTTTGTCAACAAAACGTATGCATTTTGGGTATTCATTTCCATCTCACAGTCTTGCAATCTTAAACTTTAGTTGTACATTTCTACAAAAACAGCATGGTGAGAGCAGGGGTGGGAAAGTGTTGATGGACAATAAAAGGGCCATGCTACTGTTCTCTGGACTTGATGGCCCAACATCCATTATCCAGATGCTTCATTGTAGGGTACATCAAACTGAAATCCCTCATTGTGAGAGTCATGTTGCAATATTCTTGTTAGCATTACTTAAGAACATCTGACGTTACATTTCTCCGTCTTGTATTTGCAACCCACCCTGCATCTCATCACATACTTAATTGGATTATAGAAATAAAGCACAGTGGGGATGGTGGAAGTAGCCTTGCTAATAAGGTGAACGTTTGTGTAGAAAAGGTACCTGTTTCATGTTCACAAATCAACTTATTCACAAATAAATCAAACAACATATTGTTGCTAATCCTTGGGGAATATCATAAATATTTAAATCCTCTAATGGCTTTCTTTTCTTTCCTTTCTTTCCTTTTTTTGAGCTGGAGTCTTGCTCTTGTTCCCCTGGCTGGAGTGCAATGATGTGATCTTGGCTTACCGCAAGTTCTGCCTCCCAGGTTCAAGCGATTCCCCTGCCTCAGCCTCCTGAGTAGCTGGGATTACAGAAGCCCACCACCATGCCCAGCTGATTTTTGTATTTTTAGTAGAGAAAGGGTTTCACTATGTTGGCCAGGCTGGTCTAGAACTCCTGACCTCAGGCGATCCACCCGCCTCGGCCTCCCAAAGTGCTGGGATTATAGGGGTGAGCCACCACACCCGGTCTATTTTCTATACTCTGAGTAGCTGATGAGTGTGGGAAATACAGTTATATAGCTCCACACAATTTGTTTGCATATAAAATAAGCATTTATTATTTATCACTAGCATATCCCTATGCATAGGATCACAATTCTTAGAAAATTTTGAAGTACTTGATAACTATGACACTGAAAAAATCAAGGATGAAGAAAAAGAAAAAAGTACTTTTGTAAGTGCCTAGCAAATACATCTAAAATAGATGGAATTTGCATAATGGCATATCATTTCAAAATCATTAGTAATAGAATCAATAATGCCCCTGACAGGAAGAGCCACTAAATTATATATTGATTTCACTCCTCTTGCACAGTAAAGCTATTAATAGGAAACTTGATTATTAAAGGACATTTCAGTGGATCTAAAGTGGCAGGATGAAGTCAGTGCTTATGAATTAGCCCTTTAAATCAACAGAGGCAAAAATCAGAAGGCACTGGTAATGTTCACCTTTTGCTTCAGAACAGAACAATTTCTCCCCTTAGCAAAGGTAGTAGAGGTGAAATAAACCAATATAATTTTTAAAGGAACACATCCTTGGGATGTCTGCTTCTCACTTTCCAGAGCCTAATGCATGAAAGATATTGCCACCACTTCTTCCTTCACAGGGGATAGTATGTGAGATGGAGTTGGTCTGGTGAAGATGTCAGTTATTCTGGTTTGATAATCAGCAGAAGCATGTTCCTCACAGTTCTGCAGTAGAAAGAATCTCCAGGACTGACGGAACCTTGAATGTCCTCCAGTTGGCCCCATTGCCACACCAATACCATGTCCACAGGACTTTTGCATTGTCACAAGGACTCCAGCTCCCTGAAAACACACATCCATTTTGGCTATTCTGTTCTGTTTACCAACGGGAAACATAGATGTTGCTACTTCTTTTCTTTAAATTGACAGGTTAACAAAAACGAGACTGGAACTGTTGGGTAGACACAGCCCTTCATCCAAATATAATTCTTGCATTTTTACTGCACTGATAAAGAACAAATAGAAAAACTGGTATCACGCAGCTTCCAACTATTATAATTATTATAAAGACAGGAAAACTCCTTTTTTACACCTTTTCAAATTTGAGCAGTATACTATAAAAACTGTAGTTTCTGGAAACTAGCAAAGCAGTTACAAATCTTACGATAGCATTAAAATATTTCTTAATATGGCCAAAATTTTTATGGAAGTACATTTTGGTTTTGTTTCTAAAAAAAAAGAAGAAAGATAAATTTATTTAGTGGAAAAATACTTATCATTCCTTTTGAAGTTTGCAGTGCCTTTTATTTGATGATACCAAACCAACATCTATACTTTACTTCCCAGTCTCTCTCTCTCTCTTATCTTATGTGTCTCAAAGGACCCGAACACCTTCAAACAGACTACCGAGGAGTTCTTATATCTGGTTTTGATTCAGGCAGGCAGACAGAAAAGAAAGACACGGCTTTATTAACGCGGGTTGAAAAAGAAAGTCTCTTCGAAATATATTTTAGTTTCTCATTGTTAACCCAAAGTGGTACCACAGTCTCTTTTTCAACTTAAGCCTCAATTTGTCCTTCTGTGGTTTCTTTTCTTTAAGACTGCCCTTGATGTTGGGAGAAGATGAGGAAAGGATGAACTGGAGGATTCAAGAGAAGAGACTCCTCCATTTTAGATCCTTACATAAAAGATTTTAGTGAGGATTTCACATATTTAGATGCTTACAGTTGCTTTTTGTCTTTTAAGATTTACAATCTCCTTAGACATACTCAGAGGCCAGTGGAATGATAAGCTCTTTGCATTTCTTAATTCACAGATCTTCATAACAGCCCAAGAAGTAATTCTTACTACCTGAGATTGATAGGGAAAACAACGACTCTCAGAGAAGTTGGTAACTTCCAAGGTCACAAAGTGAGTCTCCTGTGACTGGCTTCAGGAACCAGAACCTTTAAATTATATGACTCAAAATCAACCGGCAGGTCCCTTATTCATTCAACTGTGCAGTATTTTTATGGCCACTTTAAAGGATCTAGATCATTAATATCAAATTTTATTGTTTCATCTTTACATTAACAAAGAATGACTATATGAACAATGATAGAATCTCAATTCTGTTTTTAAAAGCACTGCAGCACATGTTATATTCCATGATGGCTGCTTTAAAAAGTTAAATCATTGAGGAGATAAAGGTTTAATTAAAAAGAGCTGTGAGCATGCAGTGGTTCATCAACTCTGAGAACTCTGAATAGTCAACCAGCAGTTTCAGTGTCAGGCTCACCTAAAGTGGGGGACTTGTTAGAATTGCAGAATCATAGGCTCCACCCAGGCCCACAGAATCAGAATCTGCATTTTAACAAGATTCCCAGATGACCCTTACGCATGTTGAAGTCTGAGAGGCACCAATTTAGAGTGGACAATGGGTTCTTGTTATTATGTTGGATGATAAACCAAGAGGCTGGTAATAGTTGGGCTTGTGTTTTGGACCTGGCTACATATTAGAATCACCTGCGGGATTTTGCAACCTATAAATGCCTAAACCCACTCCAGATCAGTTAAATCAAATTCTGCTTGTGGGACCCCCAGCATGAATATAGATTTTAAAAGTTTTTGGATAAGCGCAGTGGCTCATGCCTATAATACCAGCACTTTGAGAGATCGAGGTGGGAGCACAGCTTGAGTCCAGGAGTTTTAGAACAGCCTGGGCAACAAAGTGAGATCCTGTTTCTATGAAAAGTCAAAAAACAATACACATGCATAAAAACAAAAACAAAAACAAAAAAACCAACAAAACAAACAACCAAAAAAACCCCAAAAAACAGCTGGGCGTGGTGGTGCTTGCCTGCACCCCAGCTACATGGGAGGCTGAGGTGGGAGAATGGCTTGAGCCCAGGAGGTTGAGGCTGCAGTGAGATGTGATCATGCCACTGCACTCCGGAACTGCAAGACAGAGTGAGACACTGCCTCAATCAATAAAAATTTTTAAAAATCAAAAGGATTTTAGGTGCTTCTAACATGCAGCTAGGGCTTGCTTTAAAAGAATACATTAATAATATACACAAAGAATACATAGAATTGTAAGACAGTAATAGTCAAAACTGAATTTTAGATCTAATTAGCAAGGTAGGTGGAAATATGGGAAAATCATTTTGTTTTGTCTTTTACTCCTGTTCTTTTCCGGATTATAAAATGTACTTAAAGTTGTTTTCCCCTCTCAGGAAATGATGGTCTCTGCAGGCAACCTTAATAGCACAGGTGAGAAAACACCTTTAGGGTTCAGGCATCAGAGTTTACATTCATGCACAGTGATTTCCTTCTCAAGAAAGTGATGGGAGCTCTGGTGAATGTTTTTACACAACAGTGATTATATCTGGGGAGTAGACATACTAAGCATTTCAATTGCCCCAGAAGACAGTAACGCCTCATGTCCCCGCCACAGAGCCTCTGAGCCATGTCAGGAACTGGAACTTTCCCACATGTAAACCATCACACTCCCAGACTCCAGAAAGAACTGACCCAGGACTGACCACGCATGAACCTGGCAACTTCTCTGACCATAATGTGCTTGAAATTTGATCCATAGTATACTTGATGTTAAAAGCTTCAGGATAAACTTCTCCTACAGCTTAAAAAGACAAACTAACCAAAAATTAAAAAAAAAAAAATGGGCAAAGGATCTGAATGGCATTTTTCCACAGAAGATAAACAAATGGCCGATAAATACATAAAAACATGCTCCACATAATTAGCTATCATGGAAATGCAAATCAAAGCAACCGGGAGATAACATGTCACACTCACTAGGATGACTACAATAAAGAAGACAGACAATAACAAGTCTTGATGACAATGTAGAGAAATTGGAACCCTTGTACACTGCTAGTAGGAATGTAAAATAGTGCAGCCACTTTGGAGAAGCCCTCAAAAGTTTAAACATAGAATTACCATGTGAACCAGCAATTCCACTATATGCCAACGAGAATTAAAAACATGTATTCACACAAAAACTTGTGCATGAATTTTCATCGCAGCATTATTCGTAATAGCCAAAAAGTGGAAACAACTTACGTTTATCAAGTGATAAATGGATAAATAATATGTGGTGTATCCACAGAGGGGAATATTATTTTGCAATAAAAAGGAATGATGTACTGATACAGGCTACAACATGGATGAACCCTGAAAACATCATTCCAAGTGAAAGAACACAGACATAAAAGGCTACCTGTTATGTGATTACATTTATAGGAAAAGTCCAGAATAGGCAAATCCAGATACAGAAAGCAGATTAGTGATTGCCTAGAGCTGGGGACTTGGAGATAAAAGGCTAGGTGGGGTGGAGGGAGCTGGTGACTGCTGATGGGTCACCTTTCCCTATACGACCATAATCATAAGGAGGTCTGCTGCCTTTGCAAAGTCAATAGCTCTGTTCATATCACCTTGAGCACTCTCTAGTTCTTTTGTTGGCATTTATTTCTTTCTACATACAAGAGATGATAAGCTTGCCACGGGTTGCCTTTGTATCATTTGGTTTAAATTCCTGGTGCATTTTAAGCCTTTTTTCTTTTCACAAGTTGATTGGTGAGTTACTTAGTGATTTGGGGTTAGGGAAAGGAAGGACCAGTCAGAGAAGATCCATGCATATATTATCATTTTCTGTTAAGTGACCCAAATCAACTCCTCCGTCTAGTAAACATTTCAAATGGAATAAGGACAGGTTGCTATTCATATTATTTCCACTAATATTTTTACATCATTTTTAGATTACTGGTGAGATATTTTGGGCATGGATTCAACTGGGGATTTGCTCAATATCCCATGCTAGGATAGTCATAGAAATAGGACTGAATCATGACTTTATTGTTTCCTTTCTCGAAATCTTGAGAGAATTAATCCTGAACTCACATTATCCAGGTTTGTAACTTGGCTCTGCTACTTTCTAGCTAAGGTATTTGGGTCACTTCTGGCATCTTGCTAAACATCAATGTTATAATCTATCAAATCAGGATAATAGAACTCACTTCACAGTGATCATGATGTTCACAGTGTTGTGATGAGCAAATAATGGGTATCATCATTTATCAAACATGGATAATGAAATTCACAGGTTGTTGCAAAGATTAAATAATATATTGTATGCAAAAATTATTTTGTAAAGAGTTAATGAAATGTTAGGTGCTGTTGTTGTTATTAGTTGAAAAGCAGTGGCTGGTTTTGCAGTTCTTACCTGCCTGTTTACCCAGTTACTAAAAGGGGCAATTGGCAGATGGTAGAGTTGGAGGTCAGGAAGTATTCAATGGAGTAATAAGCAATACTCTCAAATTCATTCTCATATATAACTTTGGATCAAATCCCATATAATGGGGCATCCAAGTCCAGAATCTGAAACTCAAGAACACAAGCAGCACAGCTCTGCCAGGTTCTCACTCACCACTAGCTGGATACACACAGGGATCTGAAGTCATGCTTTTCCTGGAGCTCCTGCTATGAAGCCTAGCCTGACAAATGGTGGTGGTGCTATTCTGTAATTTAAATAGACTCCAAGGACAAGAGTTTTTAAAGTAGCTAAACCAAAGTAATTCTCCAGGAGGCCTTGTCATCTATGCCCTGATCTTTTGCTATTGTCAAATGGTTATTGAAATCATTGCTTCAAGCAGAGCAAGAGACAGGGACAGCTAAAATCCTACTATTCCCAGGGAGACCAAGGGAGCTTTAGAGAGCTCTGGAGTTGGGGTTTTCTAACATAACTTTGCCCTATTTTATTTTCCTCTGCCCACTATGGAAACTTAGTGGCAACCAATTCATTTTGTCAAATGCAAAATAGGAATAAACTTAATTCTTTAGTTTTTGTTTTTAGCAATCAGTTGTCAGCGTTAGTCTCAAAAAAACAAATCTTTGAGCTACTTTTCTGTCCCTAGAAGACATTCTGGTTGACCACTTCAAAGAGATATTACAGGGATCTATAATGATTATTTCAATAAGTAATAGGCTAGTCAGTCTAATATCCCCACAGCGTTCTATCCTATGATGGCAGGTTTCAGAGAAGATCTGCTGAGTAAGTTTACTAAGACAAAATTACATGGGTGTATTAAAAACTGACCATAATTTTGTGATATATAAAATTTATACCTTATCATTGCTTCACTCTTCTGCAGTTCATAAACTTTAGCCTTAAGGAGGGTAAAGCAATAAGGATCTTGGGTCTGTTACCTACACATGCCTGCTGAGACAATTTCTCTGCTCAGTGAAGATTAAAGTGGATCAAGCATAGGGTACCATGTTGAAATATAGCAAAATAGATGCAAATTTATTTTTTACAATTTAAAAATATTGGCATTGTGCAAATTCTATGAGAGGATCACATTTAACAAAATGATTGCAGATTCTTGGTGTCGTAAAACTTATTAGTTAACTTATAAGACTACATATTTGTCTATAATCTGAGATCTTTACTCCTTGAATGCAGATTCTCCAGAAAATAACATTTTAACAAAGTTTTCAAAGTTTAAGGTAACGTTCAGAATGATGTGTGGCAAAGAGCATCTTTTCTAGAAATGAAACACATCAACATCTTTGTCTGGTTCAGTTTTAGAAAGATCAGCTCTCCATTTGCCACTGCCTATTATGAGAATTCAGAATGACAATGAAATTGATGCTGCTGGATTTCAAACAGACTGCTGGTTGCCCATCCTTTTCAAAAGCCCTCTTCATCTTGAACATTTTAAACATTCCTGGATTGTCATCAGACTCATTCCTGAGATTATTTCTACCTTTGGTCTTTCTTCCTATGTTACGTTTCTTTTTTCAAAGTAAAAAGTGTCAAGGAAAACACTGGAAGGACTTCACTCCTGGAATGTTATAGGACAGCAGCTAGAATATGCTGAAAGCATCTCTGTCAGAAAGAGGTCAGCTTTAAAATAAGAACACCAATAAATAAGCCGGGCTTTCTTAAGTTTTAAAATTCATATTCTCTCCCCTCCTTTCCTCTCTGTGTCCCTGGCCACAAAATACACAATGGCTAATCAATCCCTGTCTGTATGTACTCTTGTAAACTATTCTTAAAGATGGGTGCCAGGTATTTTCTTGAACATGGCTAAAAGAAACCAATAATTCGTAATTGATGCTGATTTTTAAATTTCACATTTTAATTTTATGTCTATTATGTTATTGTTTTTCCACATTAAATTAGGAGACAAGAGAATAGGACCTTAGGTATTAGTAAAGCTAATTTACTAATATCAAGGGGTAGACTAGTAGAAATCAATATCAGATTTTTCTTTAAGTCAAAATTTTGATGTATCCCTTTGGCTGTTGCTTTTCCTGATAACCTGGATTAAACTAAACTTGATTCTAAATAGACTTAGGTCCTTGTTTATGTGAAACATCATAAACTGCCAGAAGGAACAATAGTCCATATTAGCAAGCTTATATTCCATGGGTTCTTTCTCACTAAATACGATTAAAATAATGTGGATTGCTTTAGGATAATGTATATTCTTTTAAAGGATTTTCCTGCATATTTTTATTATTGAGACGGAGTCTCTCTCTTTTGCCCAGTCTGTAGCACAGTGGTGCAATCTCAGCCCACTGTAACCTCTGCCTCCCAGGTTTAAACGATTCTCCTGCCTCAGCCTCCTGAGTAGCTGAGACTACAGTTGCATGCCACCGCACCCGGATAATTTTTGTATTTTTAGTAGAGATGGGGTTTCACCATGTTGGCCAGGCTGGTCTTGAACTCCCGTCCACCTCAGTCTCCAACATGCTTTACAGGTGCAGCCCCTGTGCCTGGCCCATTTTAAAGTAATACTTGCTAATTGTTGAAAATTTGACAAATGCAGAAATGAAGAAAAAGTCACCCATAATCCTATCACTAGAAATTAACATTTAAAAATGTTTGGTTTTAGCTTTTAATGAAATTGCCAAGAATATTAGGAAGTTTTGATATTTTTCTATGGATGAGCTACTTGGGCTTAGCTCTTTTAGAGACCAAAGTTTATTTTCCCTACAATCCTCCTCACATGCTTGGGCCCCACCCTGGACTCTTAAAGTAGAACGTAACGTTCCCCATCTTTTCTTTCTATTGGCTTGTATGGAAGTTCTTGTCTGAATTCTGCCATATGGAAAATGTGCATGTACATTTTTAAAAGGAGAAATTCTCTCCTTGGTCATTACTAACCTTTTGGCTGGTTTTGCTGGAAAAGTTTTCAGGATTCATCTGCCAACGTTGTTTCCCTAGAAGGCCATTCTGGCTACCTCGCTAAGCATCTTGTTTGTTCTGTAACAAATAATTCTTCATGCTAAATCACTCGCAAATGCCATGCTGCTTAGTGTCCTTCTGCTAATCACCCATTCCCAAGTTTGTCATCAAAATAGCATTAGTTATTTTCCACTCAACTTCAGCCATCATCTTCCCAAGCCCTCCACTTTTCAATCTAGAAGCACAATCTCTCAATCCTTAATCACAGAAGTCTCCCTGTTCACTTCTCATTATACACATAAGCAAACTGAGACTCAGTGAAATTAACCAATGCCTCAAAGCTAGTGGATGCCAGAATCAGGATTAAAACTCATCTTCAGACTCCGAATCCACATCTGTTATTTGTTTATTCTGCCATTATCCTAGTGTTTTTCTTCTCGATGCTGCTAAAATCAAACTCACCACTCTTCATAGAAAACTTTTCTTTTTCTCCTCTCTTTTGAACTACGTAAAAACCGATGCTGATAACAGAAAGAAATGCATGATTTTCTTTGGTAACTCAGTACCATTTCATCATTGTCCGTCATGCTGAGGGATGCCTTATAAATTCAATGGCTCACGCAATGGAAACAAATACTTCCTTTAGTAAGGATGGCTGTGTTGAATCATGGCCTGAAAGATCTTTGACCTGAAACAAAACTAGGACATCCACAGAAACACTACATAAAGAGTTCAGGTAAAATAATAGTCAATCAAAATCAACCCCTTGTCTTATTATTATTCCCAAGTCTTCTGGGCATCACACTTAGCAGTTGCACGTCTCTCCTTCTTCAAATAGAGTCATGGTATGCAGCCCCCTCTACCACTAGACGTGGTCAATGATTGTGTGTGTGTGTGTGTGTGTGTATGTGTTTTCCCCTTAGAAAATCTATTTGCACTTTTAAGGGAATATTCGTTTTCTAATTCAAAAGGGGTAATTGTGAAAAGAACTGGCTTTGCAACAATGTGGTAAGCTTGTAGGCATGGTGAGTAGTGTGCCTCTATATGGTGAAATACTTCTTGAATGTCTAATCCCAAACAAGTAACAATTAAATATAGTATATACTACAAGTTAAAAGTTACTACCAACAAAATATCAAGGGCATCAGTACGCCTCCTGTTTTTTTGCTGTTACTTTCTACTACTTGCAAAGTCCGGTGATGCACCCACTAACTGTGGACTCTCTGAATGTTTAAATCTTTTCTGGGTATTCCATTTGGCTTAAAAACATATCAGTTATCATTTTGAAGCTCATATTCTTGATAGAAGGGATCCAAACACTTTATAGGTAAGCATCACAAGATAAAATCTGCAAGACAATTTAGCTATTTACTGGTACTTGCAATTTAAAGCTTGAAAAAAAAGTAACCAAAACCAGAACAGACTTTATTGGGTTCAAACTAAAATTGTGTTTTTCTTTCTTTCCCTTTTTTTGTTTCTTGTTTACGATGGAAGTTTCCCTAGTTAGACTTTATTAGAACCAAAGCAGGTTTGCAGAATGCAAATAATGACACTGTTTAACAAAATTGAACCACTGGACCAAAGAGTGAGAAAGTACTTGGAGCAATTCCTGGATCAATTACAGGCCTCTGATGAGCTACATTTAATGTGCACATTGATCGTAGGGGAAAACCTGTAAATAAGCTTTGAAAACTTTTTAAAATTTTACTACAGATCACATGTAGTTCAGTTAGTGCTCAAAAAAGCAAATCTTCACCCCTATTTCAGCTTTTGACCCAGACATAATCTTATAGGGAAACGTTGTTGTTTTGTGGATTTTTATTAGTTTGCAAATTTTGTAGGAAGTCTGTACTTTTATTCAGAGAATCATGTAGGTAGAGAGAACCTATGGGATCTAGATTTGCATTTGCAATAGATTTATAGCTTTTAGCAGTATCATTTAGTCACTTCATATTTCAATTTAAATATAAAATAAGACAAATTATACGTAACCCACAAGGTTAATATGGAAAACAAAATAATTTATATAAGAGATTATTTTCACACTTTAAGCATTTTCACATATGCTTTCATTATTATCTAACTTAATCTCATTCTTGCAACTGAGCAAACTTAGATATCTTGATTCTAACAATCTTTCCAGTAAGCTAAAGCTTCTTCAGCTGTAATTCGAAAATATATGTGGGGCATTAATATGAATATTAAAATATTCATTTTGGAAAATAAGAGTTTTCTGTGTGAATGAAAAAGCAATATCTGACACCTAACCATGGATCTCCTTTTAGAGGTTTTTTACATTTATATAACTAAAGTCTTTCGAAATTGTAGCAGCAGATACAATCGACTGCTAGAACATGAACAAATGCTTTATTAAATATTTATAATTTCTTATTGAATTTTAACATTTCTATTAACTTTAATCATGGTGGAATTAAGTTTATCTTATAATATATGGAACACTAAAGCAAATGGAGAAATACGGGAAAGCTTTGCAGGGCATCTCAAGGACAGGTCTATGTATAATGAATAAATCCTATTCAATAAAATATACAGTTTTAGTTTTTGTATTATTTAGACCAGGAAACCCTTAGAAGATTATTATATGTTTCCCCCTACATATTAACTTGCTGTCTTGGTGTCATATTTGTTGGTCCTGAATATTTTTTTTTAATTGAGTTACTTTGAGTTTGTAGAATCATGAAAATCCTCTTAATAGACGTAATTAAATTGCTTTCACAAAGTTAGACTTCCTGAGATAGAGATTCAAAGGCTGGTGAGACTGGTAATGGAACTGAAGAGAATCCATGGAAATACAGTGCTAGGTCTTCAGACCTCCCTAAGAATATCAACTGTTCAGGCAGTACTGTCTGTATTCAACAGTAACCATGCCGCCACAGGATAGGACAGCATTAACTATGGGTGCATTCCCTGTGACAGTGAGCACAGTGCTGGCACATAGTGTTTGCATAATAAATGGTTTTGGTTGACTCACTGTCTGTACTTGAGTTTGTGCCAATCGATCAAGGTATCTTACATTTCTTAGTAAAAGGCAGCTCCCAAATGTTTTAGATAAAAAGATAGGGTTCTTAATGTTGATCTCACCATGACAGTAAGCAAAATGAATGGTGTGTAGGTGATTCAAGCTCATGACTTAGACATCATGAGGAAGGGCAAAATGAATTTATCAGACACATTTTAGATTCCTGCAATATGTTATTCCATTCAGCCATTCCACAAACCTTTACTGAGTATCCAATTTTTGTGGCAGGCCCACATTAGGCATTGGGGATAAAAAGAGGAGTACGAATTCACAGCTTAGAGAAGGGTTAGGCATGTAAACCAAAGATTATGCACCTCCATGTGTGTTAATTGTAAGTATGGGCTCTGTGCTGTGTGAGCACAGTGGGTGGGGAAATAAACAGAGACTTGGAAAGGCATGGCATGTTTAAGAGGCATCAGGTTTTATCTGACTTATGTTTATGCTGTGCACATGTAAGTGGTAGAGAGTTGATGGGAGATGAGTCAAAGAGAGCTTGGAGACAGGAGAAATGCTAAGTCATGTGGGCATAATTTTGTAAGAAGGCGGCAATGGGCCTTTTTGATTATGGACTGCTATTATACAATTTAACTTTAAAATTTACTACAATCACTCTAACTCTGGAATAAAGCTTGTATTGTAGTGAAGGAGAGGGGGCAGGGAAGCAGATGTGGAGAAGATATTATCTCCTGGACTGGCAGAGCCTAAAGTCCCTGCCTGAATAATTAGCCAGGTATCCCTCCAGCAGCATGCTTTAAAGAAGTGTCTAGCCCCCTATCTCCAGTCTAGATCTGTCAAAGCTGAATAAATAGAGAAAAGCTACTTTAATTTCTTTTGTGAAATTTCTTCTTCCTGAAAACTTGACTGTGGGTTAGAGAAAACAAGTTGAAATTGCATGAAATGCTTTCTCTGAATTCCTCTGCCAAGATCAATTTGTTGTAGCATGATGGAGGTAGTAAAATACGAATTCTGCTATAGAAAACATCATGAGATTGTAAAACTGACCTGATTTTCATGAAAAGAAAATCTATCTACCATAAATTCAGATCTGAGCATGTATTTCATTTTATTTTTATCAACCATGAGTAGGTTTGGCAAGCCTTATGACAAAATGATATCTGGGCATATATGTTAAGTTTTTAAATGAAATTATCAGAAACTAAGGTCTCAGGTTAATGAATTACATGGAAAATTGCTATCACATCACATTATCTTCTACAGTATTGGCAGGAGGACTGGTGAGAGAATTACAACCAAGATGATATAATGAAATGAAAATTTACAAGTTGAGGTGTGGGAAAGGGTAAGACAATATCATTCTTCTGATAACAATGAGCAATCACTAAGAAAAATGACTCAGGTTACTCAGTAAGCAATGTGTGTGTGTGTGTGTGTGTGTGTGTGTGCGCGCAAAGAAAACGAGAGGGAGAAGGAAAGACAAATTTAAAGGTAGAGATGGAATAAAATGTCTTGAGTTTTATGATGAGAAATAGCCACTTAATATTGGAGGCATATGAGGTCTAAAAAGATTGGGTGCATTAATAAAATTAATAGCACCAGTTCCTTGCCCTTCTTTGTGTTAAGCAGATAGGAGCAGTGAAAGTTTGAAGGCAAAGGTGATAGCAAGGGTTTAGGTAGCAGCAGTTATGCCATATCCTAGGGCCAGGCCTAGGACCACACAATGGGATGAGACAGGCTGGAAGAGGCCAAGACTGGAATTCAACTTGCCTGCTGGAGTACAGCAGGGAGTAGGATATCAGGGGGTCTGTACAAAGCCACCGAAGATGGAAGGTCCATTCCGAAGAAACAAAACATAGAACTCAGAAAATATGGAAATCTAGACTATATAGAAGCCAGGTAAACCACTGGGTGAGACGGGCAAGAAAGCACGGAGCTGAGTGATGTAGAATGGAGGATAAAACAGGACAGAGGGCTGTTCATGCATCATGTAGCAGAGTTCTGTCATCTGTTCTCCAAAGTGACTGATCACAAGAAGAATGTGCCTTCATTTAGGATGAACTGAAGTCTTGAAGTCAACACAGGGAAGCAGAAACCAGAGAGGAAATCAAATATGACTTTCAGGCAGATTTCAGGAATCTAGTAGTTTACTGCTTTTTTTTTTTTTTTTCCTGAGTATCTGGAAGAACATGTGGGATATGCAGAAATTTGACAGTAAAGTATCTGGTAAATGAAAGACTGGACTTTTGGAACTGGAGAATAGTTCAGAGACCGATGATGAACAGGCTCATTGTGATGCTGAGGCTCAGAGGAGAGCTCGGCTAGGGCTTGTGAAGTTCGTGCTGCTTAAAGTCACGGTGGAGTGGGGCTGAGAAAATTGGTTGGGATCAGTCCAGACCTGTGGAGAATCGGAGGAAAGGAATGAAGCTGAGAAAGAATTTGGAGAAAAATTGAAACTTTCTACCTGCTTCCTGTCAAATCTCTTCTGTATGACTGTATCTTTATGATTATAACTTCTATTAATTATTTAAGTAAATAGTGTTTGCAAGGGTCTGAACATGGGAGAAGGATAATATGGGAGGTGAGGGAATCTTGTGGGGAGAAGATAATTCTTATCTTGATATATTTAATCCAAGTCATGATGGGAAATGTCTTACAGAATGTATATTAATAGAATATTTGTACATAACAGATCTGGAGTGAAGATGAAATATCTGGATGGCAAGACTCTATATATTTGTCATACATTTTGAAGTGGTAATTGGAGGCATTGATGTGAGCTAATAGACTTTTTTCCAAAGGAGTGACCTTAAAAATCAAAGAAATATGAAATCCAATAATAATAATAAAAATCCATAATAATATCACTGGTAAGAGTGTAAAAGAGTAAAGGGAGGTGGGGAGAAGGGGAGACCGAGAGGGGTGAGTTACAGGAAGGCTGAGAAATGCTACGGTCCTTGAAGCTTAGGGTAGGATGTCTTTCAACTTAAAGGAGGAAGTGCTAATATTTTAAAATCAGGAGACTAACAACTTTATGGGGGGGAAAAAGAGTTACAGTTTGGGCTGAGAGGAGACTATTAGAAATAAAACCAAACAGCTGACTTGTGTTGTGATTTGAGGGGGAACAAGGAAACATTTTCAGGTAGTAGCGTTGGTGGTGGTACGCTCAAAGAGTTTTAATACAAAAGAGGAGGTGAATGAAATGACACATGGTGGGGGCAGTTGTAGTGAGTGGTGACTTTCCAGAGAAGATGTCCTGAGAAAACTCAAGCATGCATTAAAACTTAAGAAGTGAATTCTCAGTAAATACAAGGCTCATTTCTCAAGGTGAAATGAGCCTCTGAGCTTGTGAGGTCCTGAGTTTTATGGAAGGAACATAATATTAGACCAGTGGGTCCTTAGATCCAGCTGGCCACTTGAATTTCCTGTGAATCTTTAGAAACAAAGATTCCTTGTCCTGACCACCGAATCAGAGCCTCTGCATGTGTAGTGAAAGGTGAGCAGGGGGAATCTATAGTGATGAAAAGCTCCCCTAATATATCTAATGCAATGATCCATCAATCGGTGTTGGGGAGATATTTTACTAGACCTGCTCTTACTCCCAGGTTAAGAGGCTTAACAGCACTTATCATTAAGGGCCTTAAAAACAAACAAACAAAAAAACAAAACAAAACAAAACCCCAGTCTTTCATTATCTGTCTCACTCACCACATTTAAACCACTCATGAAATTTACACTTTTCCATGACACTTTCTTAGATTGATCAGGTATCATATTCAGGAGATGAAAGCAAAAGGTAGTTCTTTGTGGCTCTTGTGGATGCTTTACACTGTATTTTAAGAGGTAAATTTTCTATCACGTCTACCCTCAGCGCATTGATTAGTGGTAAAAGTCCATTTATTATCTCACAGAATTACTAAGTCTGTAGCATATTCTGCAGAGGGGGTGTTCTTTATGGTAGATCAATTTGTTCTGTAACCTGCATAATTTTCCATTAGAAGATGTCATGGAAATGCTCCTGCTCATATCCCACAAGTCAGTGGCTGCAAATCAGATGAAACCTGTCACTTATTATTGTAGAACTGGACCAGGTTTGTCTGATACTATTCCATGCCAAGCCATTTGCCCCAGTTCCCATTTGGGGGCCAGAGGAAATTATTTTGAGTGCATTTCAATAGTGATATCCCTCCTGATAAATTTAGCATTTACTGAGGGATCCACTTTCCATGCATGCATGTAACTGCTATTTTCCCTGAGCTCAGAGATCACTGGCAGAAGTGACAGCTGGTGCCTCGGGATGGAGCTATAATTTTATGGTGCAGTGTCTACGGCTGGAATTGGAACTAGCAAACCACAAATGCCAAACACATCATAAAGGAAAATGTTCCTTAGGAAGTACTTGCCAATTTCTGAGCAATTAATTAGTCCCTAACATACACACTGACTTTTATGAATAAAACAGCCTAGGAAATTCATTTAATTAAGCAGACAGTTACGATAAAATAAGGTGCTTTCCCTCTTCAGCAAAAGATCTTTCTTTCATACCCTCTTCTGGCTGGCATCCTCACTCTCTGGTAGGTCTGCTTCCATTTTCCAAACTCTTACAAGGACTCTTAAGCAAATTCAGTGTTCTTAGAATGGGAGGAAACTGACTGGTTATTCCAAGTGAAACTGCCTGTCTCCAAGACGTTTTCCTGTTGAAATTTTCCCCATCTTGCTATACCTTTTATCCCCTTTCTGTGGAACCAAGAGAGTGGCAGTATCTGTGAGGTTCAAGATGGGATCTGTTGACAAAGCTCCAGGGAAGAATGACTGTCCAAAAATGCTCCTTAGGAATAGCTTTTGTGGAAAGAAAGCAGTGCCTCCACCCACATCTTTAGTTCTGGCAGCTGCCTACAGGACCAAAGTGAATATAGATCAGAAGGACAGGAGTGCATATCAGAATGGACCAGATGAGGAACAGCAGAGGAACGTAAGATTCAGGGCAGCTCCAAACTTCTAGAAGGATTTGCCAACTCTGGGCAGTTGAAAAAGTCATTATATGAGTATTTTATTTTTCTAAAATGAATGTGTGTTAGATTAAATGAAAGATATAGGCAAGGGAACCATGTGAACATGGGTAAGATATAGGGATTAGAAGCAAAGGAGGGATTAGTGTTAGAGAAGATAATGGTAGCAAAAAACTCAAAACAATTGTGTTTGCAATCACATACATGCTGGCCTAATTGACCGGACATTCTTACATGGACTGCTACTAACCAGAGTTCTTGTTTGCATTTCCCAAGCCTAGAAAGATGATATGTAACTATCACCATTATACATTTATTTAGTGTGCTCTCCGAGATGCCCAAAACACTTGGTGACATATTTAATTAATTCATATCGCTTCTATAAAGTATTTCAGGTATTTCAGTTGCTATAAGAAAATTATTGCAGTCTTTTTTAAAAAAGACTGCATTTGGTAAAACTGACCCAGAGTATAAATACAGAATGGAACCTGCAGTGAGAAATGAATTCCACAGTAATACAGGTAACAAGGAGAATAAAACCCAAAGTCAGAGACCTTGATATTTGATTAACTCCAGCTGTATGGAATGCATGGTTTGTGCATGCTCATGAGAACACTGGGATGATACTGGGTAGGTTCCTTCTTTAAGGCAGTAACTACTCTGGGGAGTGACTCCAAAATGTGGTTTCCCACTCCCCATTACTATGACAAATCTCACATCAACTCAATTGTCAGACCCTTTCTCTGCTGATACAGGGCTGAAGGGTTGGCTTGGTCATCAATTCTTTGAGCTTCCAGAGAGATTGTGCAGCTTAATGGAAAGTTAATGGAAGGAAAAAAAAAAAGAAGTTAAACTAGGATTTGCTCTAGGGCCCATAACATGAATGTTCTATTGTAAGTTTCTTGATGGAACGCATTATATTTTAAAATTCTACGGTAATACAATTAATAAATACAGAAAATGCCAGCTGATATAATAGAAAATTGTTCAAGACTCCAAAAATTAATCTGATCCCATTTCAAAGTAAGGCTAAAAAGATGTCCATGTTTTTAGTTGTGGAATTTAGAGTACGTGATGGGGCCTACTTGGAATCCTAGTAGACAGAGGAATTAAATAATAAAATTTGCATTACTCAGATCTATTGTCGTGGTGGAAGTGGACACTGCTCACCTTGGGAGCCTTGAATGAGTCAGTGTTGGATCACTGGCTTGCTATGGATGGAGCTTGGCAGGTGTGGTCTTCCTGAAGCAGCACTCCTCTAGAGCAACACATGATACTCTTATTCCATCATAATCATACTACAGAGAATAGATCTCCATACTGACCATAAATATTGTTTGTCTGTACTGTACTGCAGGTGATCCAAACTCTGGCAGCCAATATGATTTATTTTCTAGAGGACAGATACTACTCCAAAACAATACTAGATCACAAAGGAAGGCTTTAAAAATTACACATAAGTGTCTGTGGCAAAGATCCCTCTTTGTATGTCTAGGACTATAGGTATTAAGATTCGGAAGTAAGCAGAACAAATTCTGCTATACTATTTACTAGGAATCTATGTCCTCAAAATTCCTCTCCTCATTTAGAAAAACACAAGTACAAAAACTCAGCCACAGAGTTTGCATTTTGACGTGTTGCTGATTCTGCATGATAATTGATCACTTCAAAACTGACAGGACTTACATTAGGCTCTTGTTCTTAGTTTTAGTTTTAACAGGGGAACCGGTAAAGAAAGAAAGTATTGCTCATCAGTGGCCATATTTGGCAAAGGCAAGACTCTCTTCTCCCCATTCATTCATCCTGATAGAGATGTGACACAGACCAGATGTCATTCCAATGTTAAAATTACATTATTTTCATAACAAAGTCAGCTTATATCACTCTTCAAGAGATCACACTAATGCTCCTTTGTATACTGTTATGAGGAGGGTGAGTTAGATCTTTCCAGAGGACTTGCCAACCACAAACTATAGGAAGAGTAAAGATTTTCTAAACATTCACTAGCTGGCTTACAACCTGCATAACTATGTGTCTCTGCAGCACACAGAGGATTTCAAGTCATTGAGGTACATATATTTAAAAAAAAACCTTTTTAGTAATTTCTGATACTTGGAAGAAATTACAGGTACTTGTTCTTCAGGTAGGTTGAGAGCTAGAGATTTCATTGGCTAGAGCTTTTATGTTGCTTATTTTCTTTGTCCCTTCCTCTCAGGTCATGGTGACCTTAAATTAATTTATGATTCCAATGCTTAAGAGTTTTATGTATGCTATTTTTCCCATGTAACATCTGGAACTTGGAAGGTAAAAATTCCAAATCAAGGGCCAGAATCCATATGGGCTCAGCACATGTAAACCATAATTTTGGAAGCTTAGTCCCTCTTAAGCCCCTTATCATTGCTGCATTCTCGCTTACTATATCACCTTTGTGGCCTTGATGGCGAGTATGGGAACTGAGAACTCCTGAAAATGCCAACAAGAAGTCATCTTCAGGGGACTCTAATAGTAAATTGCCAAATGAGGACATTCCTTGCTGACCAAGTCACCATAACTCTTAAACTATTGCTGTGAGCCAGAAGAAAGAATATTTTCTTTTAGCTTTAGAGACTGTCCTTAATTGACTTCATGCTTCTTATTACTCACAATATTCATTTTTATGTAGTCAGTTTATATTGGAAAAAACCAACCCACTTAAATATTTATATATGATAAAACTGGTGAGTATGAGTGAGATTACAAAACAAGTTAATATGTTTAATATTACAAAGAATGCTAACATTTCTTTATTTCAACACAGCACTCTCTTCTCTTTTTATTCTCTTTTTTGTCTTTAAGCAAAATAAAAAAGACTCAAAGTAAAGGTAGGCTGAGAATTATAATGCCAAAATACTCATGAATATCATTCAAATCTTGAATGGAGACCCCCACTCCCTCAAAAAACAAAACAAACCCCCCCAAAAAAACAAAAAAGTTAACCATAAATAATGTACTTCTCCAAGATTACTAGGTTATGTAAGATAAATGCCACCATTTTGTCCTCATGTTACTTAATCTAAGAAGTTTTAAGATTTTCTGTTTTTCAATTTCTTACGACTTGTCAAAGGTATGACTGGTTGGGGTCCAATCAGTATTTTGTACTCATTCAACACTATTTGGCTCTAAAACCAAAACAAAACTAAATTTACAAATATATTATTTTTGTGGTAAATTTTAGATTGTCTATTACTCCAAACCAGAGATTTTAGTGCTAATGTTTATTTTGGGGAGAAATGGGAATTAAGCTTGATCTTGATGATCAACCACAGCAAAATTATCTCCAGTTAAGAAACACTGGTCTAGATTGAAGGTATGGTATGTTTTCACTTTCCCTGAATGACTGCATGGTATTTTACTAAGCTTTGCCTTTGTAAGTACACACAGAAGGGTTCTTGACTATTTTGGCTTGAAGAACTTATGCTGATATGAGTCATGTAAACCATGGCAGAGAGTCATAAAACTGGAAACAGGGAAGGCTGTTTGGTCATAGAAACAGCTTACCAGTAAAGTCCCCTGAGGAAGACTTCTTGTTAGCATTTGCATGAGTTCTTGGTTTCCAAACTTACCATCAAGGCCACAGAGGTAATAAAGCCAATGAGAAAGCAGCAATGATAAGGGAGTGAGGAGGTCATAACACAAACTATTGGAGGAGTTAAGATTTTCTCAGAGCATTCTCTAGCTGGCTTACAACCTACGTATCTATGTGCCTCTTTGCAGCACACGGAGGATTTCAACAAGGAACACTGGAATATCTGACATATAAGAGCATGGTGTATATGCATGCATGCTGGTGTGTGTACACATGCAGGTGTGTGCACCCTAGACCTTTTTTGCTATACTATCCTTAGAGGATGTGTTTCCAAACATTAGATCAGCACCATGGGGCAAAGTGCAAGGAATGAACATTAATCCAGTGTTAACAGCTTGGTACAGTAAGAATAGGTCAAAATGTTTAAAAATCTCATTGGGATCTATGAACAACTTTTTGTGCTATAATGTCCTACTTCTACGTCTTTGCACGTCCAAGTCTTGTTCAATCCTTTAAGATACAGCTGTTAGGCCACCACTCCACAAAGCCATCTATGATTTATCACTCAGAATTACCTCTTTCTTTTCTGAATTTACCATCAGAATTTTTCTGTAAATTCACATGGCATATATCACTTCCTGACTTATATGGTGATTATGTTTCTACCTGATTGTTAATACTGAACTATAAACATCTTCAGAACAAAATCCCTGTCTGCTTCAACTTTGCATTTCTGAATAGAAGAGGAAACAATCAAGAAGTATTTACTGAATCAAAATATATAATGGTGGCCATATATTTTATCCTTCTCTTCTAAACTAATAGCATTTCTTCCACTCTTAAAAAGCATATGCAGAAATCACCAAGCGGGATGTGACAGCATAGCATTAGCAAGGTTTAAAAGTACAAAAGAGCTAAACTGTGGATACCCACACAAACAGGGAGACACCTGCCTCATGGTGTCAATGAAGTTACAGCTCTAAAGGCCAATATGTCATTTAATTTAAAAGTCACTGTTCATGAATTGCAGTTACCCTCTGGCCTGCAAGCATGTGTTCATAGCCAAGAAATTTTCTCTAGGCCCAGGTAGAATATATTGCTGGCTTTTCCAGGGGAAACTAATGCCAAACAGAATGGCACCTACATAAGTTGTTATAACTTTAGGCATGCTTTAAAAAGTGTCCCTGTGATAAGCCACAAGAAATGACAGACTATGTTGAGGAACTCAGTGACTCTACAGCCATGCTAGGCTTGGAGCCCACTCAGACAACAACATGGGATTGTTGTTTTTAAGCCAATTGCTCACAGTCGGAAAAAAACAAGGGGATTAAACTTTTGACAGCCTTTCCCTATTCTCACTGGTTGGCTAATGCTAGTGCTGCTTTGCTCAGGCCTCCTTGAGCATGTTTACTTGCAATTCCTTCGTAAATGTCACTTACTAGAAACTCTGCGTTCCTGATGGTGGAGGTAATAATCCTGGAGACACAGCTTTCATCAGCTAATGGGAAGTGACTGATAGTATATCCAGAGACAAACAAATTAAAGAGCATAGAAGATTGGAGCAAATGGCTAAAGAACTTTTTTGAGGCATATTTAGAAATCAGGCATTCCGTTCCCCAATAATATATAATTGTGCTATTATCGGTGCTTTCCATTTACTGGATTTGACTGCCAGCAAAACCTAAACAGAAAATGTTTTACATCCATAAACTATTCCCAAATCACTGTTCTGAAAAAATGCCATTCTGTAATATGCCTACTGCTAACACTTCCATTAGTTGCCCAAGAGAAATGCAAGAATAGCTTAGAGGAGTCTTAGCCAAAAATATATAATTCTGACATATGGAGAAAACCAATACAATAATTTACAAAAGATTAACTGTTAAAGTGCTGCTACAGATTGGGGGGATTACTTTAATCAAATGCCTGCATTCTAACATGGTGAGGGTTATTTTATTTTGAGACAGGGTCTTGTCCTGTCACCCATGCTAGAATGCAGTTGCATGACCATGGCTCACTGCAGCCTCAACCTTCTGGGCTCAAATGATCCTCTCACCTCATCCTCTGGAGTAGCTGGGACTACAGGCATGAACTACCACACCTGTCTAATTTTTTAATTAAAAAAAATTTTTTTTGTAGAGATGAGGTTTCACTATGTTTCTCAAGCTGGTCTCAAACTCTTGGGCTCAAGTGATCCTCTCGCCTTGGGCTCCCAAAGTGCTGGGATTATAGGTGTGAGCCACTGTGCCCAGCTGGTGAGGCTTGAAAACAATTTTACAAACCACATTTAAGGGAGGAAGAAAAAAAGGTAGAAAGATCCGTGTGTTCTTCAGATGACATTTGAAAAATGCACATGTGCTTTTAAAAGCCATTTGTTGCAGTTACTCTTCAGGAGGTATGCTTGAAGGTCTGTTCAGAAAACATCTTAAATTTGGGATACATTGTTCTGTCTTTTAAGATTGCTTTAGACTGCTACTTTATAAGAATTGTGAGATTACTCTAGGTGTATGTTTATAAAAAATTCAAAGGTCAGAAAATTCCTATAAGCCCATTAAGAGTATTTTAATTGTAGCATTTTTCCTATGATCCTTTAAGAAAATCAACTATGGGTTTTCTGACTATTTTTCCATCCCAGTTGAGAGTAACCACAATGACAACTATGTACTGCAATTTTCAGCAGAACTGACTACACATTTCTGCCCTTAGCTGAAAGAAAAACAACCATATGGACCTTGTTCTTAGCCAGCGCTCCATTAGCTAATTAAATTTACAAAGCCCAACCAGTGAAAGAACATGGATTAGCCCCATTCTAATGACTCTATCCCTTTGGCGAAGCTAATGTTGTCTTGTTTCAGAGTAGACTAGAGAAACTTGACTTACTGTGAACAGGTCAAACAGGTTAGTCCAACAGAAATATAATGCAAGTCACATATATATGCAAAAAGATAAAGGTGAAAATTTAATAATAACTTATTTACCCAATATATCCAAAATATGAAATATAAAATTTGTTAAGATATTTTATACTTTTTTATACTGAATCTTTGAAATCTGGTATTTATGGTTACAGCACTTCTTAATGTGGGTTAGCCACATGTCAATGATTTAATAGCTACATATGACTAGTGGATACCATATTGAATGGTACAGGACTGTGGTGAGATGTGCCATTCCATCTTCTTTCCATTGTTCACACTCATAATCTATTTCAAGAGTTCAGTGCTTCACTTTTCATACCTGCATGTCAGCTGGGCATACAGTCATTTTAAATTGTGAATTAACCTGAAGATGAAAGAACAGCAGCAGCCAGCCTATTTCCTCTTAAGAAAAACTCTCTCTAGTTAAAAACACAACATGCATAAATATGTGAGGTAATGTATAAGTTAATTATTAATAGCTTAATTTAACCTTTCCATAAGGTATACCTATTTTAAAACATGCACATCATAAATATATAGTTTTTATTTATCAATTTAAAAATAACTTAAAAATAAATAAAAACATCATTTATAAGCCTAAAAAGTGCTAGGGGCAAAATAAGGCCCGTTCTCTAGCCTATTGACCCATTTTGAACTACACGATTACAGCTATGGAATGTTTCAAGGAACTTAAGGTATGATGTGACAGCTTGAGTTTGAAAAAACTCTTCTCTCATTCTTTTATATGACTGCATAGTATTCCATGGTATATATGTACCACATTTTCTTTACCCAGTCTATCACTGACTTTGCAGGGATGTGGATGGAGCTGGAGGCCATTATCGGTAGCAAACTAGTAAAGGAACAGAAAACCAAACACTGCAGGTTCTCACTTATAAGTGGGAGCTAAATGATGAGAACACATGGGCACAGAGTGGGGAACAACACACACTAGGGCCTTTCAAATGGTGGAAGGTGGGAGGAGAGAGAGGATCAGGAAAAAAAACTAATGGGTACTAGGCTTAATACCTGAGTGATGAGATAATCTGTATGACAAATCTCCGTGACACAAGTTTACCTATGTAACAAACCTGAACTTGTACATCTGAACTTAAAAAAGAAAGAAAAAGTCTTTTCCTAAATTTAGGCAACATTCGGTTTCAGTTGAGCTGTGTACAACTGGCCCATGGGTGCAGTGATCATGTTTTCCTACCTAGAAAGGGAAACATGATCTTACAAAGGACTTATATGTCCTTGTATGATTTGGTGACACAAAAATTCTCATTGAGGCATGAAAATAAAATATATTTAATGAAAAGATTTGATTGGAAAAAATAAAGTTATAGAAAATTAGGGTGAATGAACACTAAAGTTCTACTTCACAATTATAATTGAATCAACAAATGGATGGAAGCCATGAAGAACCAATTAAGAACCAATTAGGTTCTGTCCTTACCTAATTTCTGGAATGGTAGTGTGAATAAGTCTGTGCCATGACAAATATCAGAACTATGGACAATTATTGGTCTTAAAATCAGGGTACTTTCCTCAACATCAACTTCTAAAATCAAAATATGTCACTTCATCACCTTGGAACATTTATTTTAATCTGTCCTGAATGTAATTATTTGATCAAGCTATTGTCACAAAATCCTATTAACTCAAAGAGTGATTGCATTATTCACTACTTACTCATTTCTTGATTTCAGTGCTTATTAAATGAAAGTTTTCAGGCAGCCAAAATGAAGGATAAACTTTAGGGATTCTTCCTTCTTTTTAATTTTAGGAATTGTATACTGTAGTTTATCATAACAATATATCTAGGCTGCAGAAATTCAGGGAAGGCCTGAGGGTTTTAATAAAAATAAAAAACAAGACCTATCAAATGATCCAAACACTTCCTTTGCTTATCTTAGAACACAAGAATCCAAACAGAGCATCAGAACCAGCAGAATGAGTTTTAGGCCTGGGAACAAAATGTCAGAGATAAAATTGGTATACTATTTTCACCCCTAGGATCTACCTGGTTGAGGGGGTTTGAAGGAAGTGAAGAATCAGATATGTTTCTGAACCAGGACCCAAAACCAAGTTTTATACTTGCAATATCTTGAGAGCTTCACGCCAATATTTTTCATTTTTTTCTCAGATTCTTTTAAGAGGTGCCACATTGTCAATGATCACAATGGCACAAAATGTGAATTCATGTGGAAAAAACAGGCATTAATGATTCTGAATTGCAAAGTAATACAGAAGAGCTGGATTCTGAAGGGAAGAAGTCTTAACTAATTTACTTCAAAGTATTTTCCTTATTATGTATGAAAAAGAATAAGATAAAAATCTATTTAATTAAGACCAAAAAAATCTCTGTAGGTTTAAATACAATTGGTATGTGATAAGAAAGCATTGTGTCATAGTTAATTATGGGCATTTTTTCTTGGTTAGCGATACATAAAATAATGGTATTTACAATCAATGCTGCCTTAAGTTCAATTAAAGATGATGTGTCTCCTACATCTACTTTATTTTCAAGGCCCTTTTTTTTTCCAAGTGATGTGTTCCATCCACTGGGAGCAATTTTCAGCTGGCCAGACACCTTCCCATTATCCCTGAGGCTGTGTGATTTTATCCTTTTACATGAACAATGCCCTTAGGGAGAATGACAAAGATGCTAGCTCTCTGAATGGCAAGATATTGGATGGTCTTATCTATAATTTTCTCATTTTTCCTACACAAATATTGGGTTCTATTTCTTGAATAAGTTCTACAGAAGTCATGATTACAGTTTCATAAAAAAATAGTGATCTAAGGATAACAAAATTTTTCTTTAATCTTGGGTTTTCAATATAATTACTCGAAATGACTTTACATGCTACACAAAATATATTTTATATTAAACATTAAGAAGATGAAAATAATATAAAATGATAGCTCAAAAAATATGGGCATAATGTCCCCATATTATAGATTCTGGCTCCAAGTTTCTAAGTCATATCATGGGCATCATGTCTTCTGGAAGGTTTGGTTTAATGGTGTGTAGTGCCAGGGCTAGAAAATGTGTTAAGCTGGTGAAACAACTACCCTTTCCCTCTTTTTAGTATTTCTAGAGTGTTACCCTTTGGGGCTCCCACCAGTTTGGAACCGGTTTTACTTAGAGTGTTTTCTAAACTAAGGCACCAAAATATGTGCTAGGGCTCCTTTCAAAGTATGCTACAGCTCTGGGACATTGGGCAGATTGAAGTAACCTTAGGGCCCATGAACCAGACCTCCTGCACAGCCACAGCACTGCAAGAGCTTCCTCTCTCCTTGTAATCCAAGCAATCGAAGGTAACTGTTACATACATGTGTGTTCATCTCTGACACCCACAGCCAAGGAATGAGATGAGAACATGAACGAAGAAGTTGGGTGCAGGAAAAATAAAGGGTGTTAGTAGTGTCCAGCTTGCAGAAAGAACTCAAATTATGCCTCAGTCCAGTGAACACTGAAGAAAGTTCCTCAAGTTTCTCTCTGGGCCTCTTGCTTTGTAGTTCCAGCTCTCTTTCCATAGTCAAGGTTCTAAAGGCCTACCTCCTCTCCTCATCAAATTCTTTTTGCAAGAACAGATCTAAAATCTCAGATACACACATGACAGGTAACTGCTTGAATTTCTCTTAGAAATCACTAGATACTTGTAAATCACTGCAGAGTCAACCTGAAGTCAAATGAATATTCCCTGAATATTAGCCTTTCAGGTACCACTGGGCAGGAAAGGGAGGGAATGGAGAGAGATTCTGGGCCGTGTGTGTCAGAGGGAGGGCAGCTTGTCTGAAAACCCAATAGGAACTCCTTTTTTTTCTAGGCATCATCCAAAGATTTTGGTTACAATACTTGGAGGTAAAATTATATAGAGGGTAATGGTTTTCTCTTTGGCACATCAATCAACTCTGCTCTATGATCCTATAAACAGGAAAGAGTTGACCAATTTGGGCACCAGAGGAATCCTTGGGGGCTCTCTGCAGTCTCCTCTCCTTACCACAATGCAAAGCAAACAAGAGTTGAAATGAGAAACCAGAGGGCAATTAGTGTCCTTTTTTTCTTTCTCCTCTCATGTATCCACTTAGGCTTTAATGCACTTTAAAGAATTCGGAACACTGAGCACCAATAAATGCTTATTTTTCAAGGGAAAAGAATCGAAGGATGTCAAATTTAGAGGCCTTTGAGATGGTTTAGTCCAGATGTCAGACATCATTCATTTAGTAATTATTTACAAATTCAGTAATTATTTACAAATACCAATTATGTGCCAGACACTGTTCTGAGGACTGGCTATAGATCAGTGAAACAAAAGACGGAAAAAAAAAAAAAAAAATCCTTGTCCTGTCCTTGAGATGAGACAGGTGCATACAATATATAATTAAAGTATTTAGTATGCTAGATGTGCTACGGAAAAAGTAAAGGACAGCTAGGGAGATGAGGAGTAATGAGGTGAGAGATGGCAGTTGAAATCTGAAATAGGATCATCAAGGCAGGCCTTTCTGAGAATGGGACATTTGAGAAAAGACTGCAAGGAAATGAGCAAGTTAGCCATCTGGATATATGAAGGGGGGGCAGGGGCGAAGGCAGTACACATATGTGCTAAGGCAGGAGAGCCTCACCTGTGTAAGGTTTAAGGACATTTCTGTGGCTGTAGAAAAATAATCCTGGAGGAAAGGTGAGAGGTAAGAGTAGAGTGAGGGGAAGGCGGTTGGTGGGGCCAGATCACGTGGGCCATGTAGACTCGTGAAAGGATTTCTGAGCGAAATGGTGAGCCATCGGAGGATTTTGAGCAGAGAAGAGATATAATTTGACTTATGCTTTAGAGGATCACTCTAGCTACTCTGTGGAGAATAGATTGTAGAGATAAGGGTGCTATCAGGGAGGCTACTGTGGTTCCAGGCAAAGTATGATGGTGCCTCAGGACGGGATAGCAACACTTAGAAAGGCAGAGTGTAGAGTGACAGACGCTGGCCCTTGGGTAGATAAGGTCATGGGAGTCTGCGGAAAGTCTCTTCTGATTGCTTCTATTTTCTCAGGGAAACAGAAAGCATAGCTAGATCATCAGCTGACAGTAAGACAGAGGAGGGGAGGAACTGGAAATCTGAATGGGGAGAAGAAGGCTTGATTGAAATAGCTAAGATCGTGGCAGAGGAAATGGACTAGGGAAATACAGATTGACTTATGACATCATCAGGTTCCTATTACTTAATATTGCTTTTGTATCCACAGCTCTGCAAATCTCCAGGCAGCCTCTATTGATTGATCCGAGTTGGCAGATGAGTTGGCAGGTGAGACAATGTGTATTTGCTAGTTCTGATCTAATCTAATTCTGCTTTAGTAAACTAAGACCTAGGGAATGCCTTTTAAACATCTATCTATCTATCTTTGGGGAGGGTTTAAATTACAAATTACCAATCAGCTATGGCTCCAGTAAGGAAAACATGTAAAGTACCTATTTAAATATCATGCACCAAGAGGACCTGATAACTAATGCTCTTGGGAATTTATGCTGTAAGAGAAGGATATGAAGAGCTGTAAATGAGTGCGTGAAACAAGACCTTTTATTAACGCAGCAGGAAGAAGATACCTGCTGGCTGGATTTTCACTTAACTCATAGCTCTTTGCATTTGAGCTCAAGGTCTTAATCATCTGCAAGTACTGACTTCAGTTTCCAAAGGTTTCAAGGAGATCATCCAGGGCTTGTCTTTTGAATAGATTGGCATGACTTTTAAACAGGACCCAACCAAATCACATTTGATTTCAAGAAATTGAAGGGATAATTAAGAAAGTGTTAGTCACTACTGAATGTAGTGTGTATGCTTACTTCGGAAATTTGAGGGGGAAAAAAGGCCCATTAAGTCATCTTAAAACGGCTCTTGCTGTAAAATGAAAGGTGGAGAAATGCAGATGACTTTCCTGTTTCACCCAGAAATTCAGTATTGTCTAATGAATGCTGAGTAATAGAAGCACTTATTGTTATTTCTGCACCTACACTGGGAAATGGTTTTTGACCTTTAGATTCCCTACTCTTCTGAATTGCTTCTCATTAGCTCTCTCTCTGCTCTCATTCCCACTCAGTTTACGTCTTGGAAGGCCTGTTGACCTTTACCTTTTTGTTATGTACAGAATACAGAATATGTATATATGGTATCATTAACATCATAAGGCTGCATGCAATTATAAAATAAGATGAGGGATAACTTACACAGGACACAGTCCCTGCTAGATTTTATCAAGACCTTCATTTTCTAGTGGTATATCATCTATGGAAAAGCCAGGCCATTCTGAAGTAGGTGTTTGTCTTTCCACTCTAGAAATAATTGTTAAGTTCAATGATAAAATGAATGGCTGCCATTGGCTGTGGGGCATGGAGCTAGTGGGCATCTCTCCAGTCATCTCACAACAACCTTGCTCGTCTCTTCCTTTTAATTATTTTACTGTGCATACTCATGAGATCTGAAACTCATGTAGGTTGTCACCTTTAACATAACTACAGTAGTTCTTCCTATAAAGTTTTCTAATGATAGTGGAACTGTTAAATTCAGTTTTTGACATTTTATGGTCTTTTTGAGAAGCCAGTAGGACTTCAAAATGTTGGGCTTTTCTAATAGACAGCTAAAAATGTAGACCTGAAGTTTACCAAAATGATTAGAGCTAAAGGTATAGATGGGAAAGTCATCATTGCCGAAGTGATAGTCATTATGTGTAAATTTAGCAAAGGAAAGATACTCGGAGGCATACTAAGTGGCTGAAAAAGGCATCTTGGAAGATTTTCATGTTTAGATGGTGGGAAGAGAAACACAAGCCAGAAGAGAATCCCTCAGGGGCAATGAGAAAAGCCGAGCAGCAGACTCTCTGAAGTTATGGAAGTGAAATGAATAGATCCTGAAGGTATTTCAAATGGTTTGGACTATTAGGGTCCAAAAAGAACTCCTGGAAATCTGGGCTTGGACAAAATCAGTCATCCTTAAGAGGCTGGATTCAGCAAAGAGGTAGGTGAAAAACCCAGGTTCTAGCGTCCTCTTTTATTTCATGGGAGCGATACAGAATCTGGGTACAAGTGGAGGAGTGTTAGTCTTAGAAATAAAGCAAAATAATTTTTCTGAAGATATGAACAGTGAAGTGATGTAACACACTAAAAACATAAAAGATGATGCATGAATAAAATAGGGAACAGCATCACTAGTTAATGCCCGCATAATATCATAATTCTATACCTAATCCAAATTTGATGAACAAAATATATAGCATAAATAAAACATTTTCAGTGATTCATAATACGTTCTCCAATGCACTGTATTTGTCTTGGTTTTAAAAATCCATTAAGATTTTATGTAATTTAAATAAGCAATGAAAAGAGGAAGAGGAGGAAAAGGATTTTAATATGGCCCAGAGAGAGAAAGAGACATAAATCCTAGTTCATCTAAGGGAAGACTTAAGTCATAGTTCCTCATTCTGGCGACTTATTTGTTACGTATTGCCAGGTGCTAAACAGAAGAGATGCAGTATCTTTTTTTATTTTTATTTTTTCCCTGAGACAAAGTCTTGCTCTGTCGACAGGCTGGAGTGCAGTGGTGTGATCTCGGCTCACTGCAATCTCTGCCAGGAGAATCCAGGCGATTCTCCTGCCTCAGCCTCCCATGTAGCTGGGACTACAGGTGTGTGCCACCACGCCCAGCCAATTTTTGTATTTTTAGTAGAGACGGGGCTTCACCATGTTGGCTAGGACGGTCTGTATCTCCTGACCTTGTGATCTGTCCACCTCGTCCTCCCAAACTGCTGGGATTACAGGTGTGAGCCACCATGCCTGGCCGAGATGCAGTATCTTGGAGGCATCAGGGACCCTGTTGTTTCTCTTCAGATCTTATACATATTCTGCCTTCTGAAGGCATTAGGAGCACCTCAAAGAAAGCAAGATGGAGCATTAAAAAGTGAAGACCCTCTTTCTTTCCTTTCTTCTTGCTTGCTCTTTTCTCTTTCTGTATCAAAAATTTCAAATTCTTGGGCAGAGTATAGCTTGAACTCAGAGTTCCTCTGTATGCAACAGTACTGCCTTCTGCTATCAACCACATGCAGACTTAGTTGAAGAGTCCTGTGTATAGATTTATAAATTTAGGGCAAAAAAATGTGTGTGTGTGTGTGTGTGTGTGTAGGGGGTTGGGTCAGAGAGCTAAGGCTAAGTTAGGGCCAGAAGTTGCCTATAAGCAGCTGTGTAGAGCACCCATGTCTGATTTGTGGAGGTGACATCATCATTAGCTGCAGATCAATACTGACCAGAGTTTAAGTACTATGCCATAGCTTCAAGTCTTCATAATTTAAAAATGACTAAGTTGTCTCCTCTCTATAGGTCTCTACTCTGAGTTAGATGACTCCACAAATGAGCACAGTTTCATGTCAAATGTCCAGCTCTCAAATTCCTGTTCCCAGTGATATTGGTACCCATAGATAATTTACTAGTAAGATCACAGAGTGACCCAGGAATGAAACCTAGCATTGAAGATGTTTAGAGCTGCATCCACTGTCCACAGCCAAGGGAAATAGGCTTTTCTAGAATGGATATATTTGACCAGTAGATGGAGTAAGTGGATCCCAGAACCACTAACTAACCACCCAGAACTTGCTAATCAATGCTGTTATCTTTCAGTATTCTATCAAAAAAGGACAATGCCATACCAACAACTAAATCTTGAGCTTAAGGTGCATCTTCGGCAGGTGAATGTCATGGGTGACAGTTATTCATGGATGTATGAATAACTGAACAGGGCACTAGCCGTAGCAAAGCACTAAGATACTGAAGAAACTTGGGATACTTAACCAAAGTCCCTTCATTTCTTCACAATTATGCTTAACACCAACCAGCCCAGCATCTGAGAAACAATCCCAAGCATATTTTTTTCCCTTCATCTCAAATATTTTTTCAAAAGTGATCATTTTACTTTTTGTTTTGGTAGAAAGGGGCGAAGTCCACTTTGCAGCGCTGGTACAACAGAAAATAGAGCTGCATCAATTCTCTCACATTGCCAAGCCTTTCTTTTGGCAGAAGTGCTGGGGATATTACACTGGGGATAATTCAACACACTGGCTTTGGTTGTTCCAAATTTGTAAGCTGTGGCTAATTTCCAGAGACTTCAGGGCAATAATCTCTGCTTTCCTAAAAGAAAAACAGTAACCACATCACCTTTCAATTACATGGGTCATGGAAAATGAAAAGCCACAGATGATCACGGATATTCAGAAATCCCCAGAAAACCTAAGTGTGTAGCCAGTGGTAGAAATGATGACTGTGTGGCTGACGAAGCCCCATTTGATGAGGGCTAGGAATCTGGCATCTGCGTCTGCCTCCACATTTGTTTCTCCCTGTACATTTTCCATGCATGAATATGCACACATATGCACACGTGAAGCCTCACATGTTCAAGACCAAAACATATTGCTGGATATTAACAAAAGGAATTATAGCCTCTTCAGTTATGAATCAGGTGAAGTTTTCCTCACAGGCTCTGGAGTCTGCTTTGCCCACAGAGAAGCAGACTGACCTCCTTCCCAGGTCAGTAAGCCATGCTGGAGAGTTGTCCTCAACCCTGCAACTCTCCCCAAATATATCTGCTGTCTTTTATGCTTTCCAGCCCCGTGTTCAGAAGTTGTTCAGCAGATGATTTATTTGTACACAATCTTTTGTCCCCCCTCTTTTCCGAGACAGAGTCTTACACTGTTGCCTGGGCTAGAGTGCAATGGCACGATCTCGGCTCACTGCAACCTCTGCCTCCTGGGTTCAAGTGATTCTCCTGCCTCGGTCTCTCAAGTAGCTGGGATTACAGGTGCCCACCACCACACCTGGCTAAATTTTTTTTTTTTGGTATTTTTAGTAGAGACGGGGTTTCATCATGCTGGCCAGGCTGGTCTTGAACTCCTGACCTCCTGATCCGCCCACCTTGGCCTCCCAAAGTGCTGGGATTACAGGCGTGAGCCACCGCACCTGGCCTATTTGTATATTATCTTAACTCATGTAATGGATCAGTATGTCATTGAGAATTTTCAGGCCAACATTCAGAATAACAACATATGGTGGGCATTTTAAGCAATTAGTGGGTAAAGGAAGGGCTATTTGAGGGCTGTCTCATCCCAAGCTACTACCTTAGTTTTTTACTCCGGATTTTCCTTTCTATGGATATGTCAGTGATTTTACCAGATCAATTAGTTTGGGATGGTCCCTACTTTCAATTTCAGGAACACTGTAAAGTCAAGAAGAACTTTGAGTTTTATATTTTCTAGTTCTTTTTGTGCTATGTGCTTATTATATGTGTAATTTAATAGTTTCCATTCTTTTCTCTGTTAAAGTATTCATGAGTTGTAGCACATAGAAAGAGCTCAATATATGCTAGTTATTATTATCATTATCTTTAGAGACAGGGTCTCACTCTGTCTCAGGTTGGGGTGCCATGACATGTGCAGGTTTGTCACATGATCTCATTCTTTTCATGGCTGCACAGTATTCCATGGTGTATCTGTACCACATTTTCTTTATCTAGTCTATCATTGATGGGCATTTGGATTGGCTCCATGACTGCTATTGGAAATAGTACTTCAATAAACATACGTGTGCATGTGTCTTTACAGTAGAATGATTCATATTCCTTTGAGTGTATACCCTGCAATGGGATTGCTTGATCAAATGGTATTTCTAGTTCTAGATCCTTGAGGGATCACCACACTGTCTTCCACAATGGTTGAACTAATTTAAATTCCCACCAACAGTGTAAATGCGTTCCTATTTCTCCATAGCCTCGGCAGCCTCTATTGTTTCTTGACTTTTTAATAATTGCCATTCTGACTGGCATGAGATGGAATCTCATTGTGGTTTTGATTTGCATTTCTCTAATGACCAGTGATGTTGAGATTTTCATATTTTTGTTGGCTGCATGAATGTCTTCTTTAGAGATGTGTCTGTTCAGATCCTTTGCCCACTTTTTGAAGAGGTTATTTTTGTCTTGTAAATTTGTTTAAGTTTCTTGATATTAACCCTTTGTCAGATGAGTAGATTGCAAAATTTTTCTCCCATTCTGTAGGTTGCCTGTTCACTCTGATGATAGTTTCTTTCGCTATACAGAAGCTCTTTAGTTTAATTAGATCCCATTTGTCAATTTGGCTTTTGTTGCCATTGCTTTGGGCATTTTCATCATGAAGTCTTTGCCCATGCCTAGATATTGCCTAGGTTTTCTTCTAGGTTTTTTATGGTTTGGGGTCTTACATTTAAGTCTTTAATCCATCTTGAGTTAATTTTTGTATCAGGTGTAAAGAAGGGGTCCAGTTTCAGTTTTCCGCCTATGGCTAACCAGTTTTTCCAGCACCATTTATTGAATAGGAGATCATTTCCCCATTGCTTGTTTCTGGCAGGTTTGTCAAAGATCTGATGACTGCAGATGTGTGGTATTATTTCTGAGGTCTCTATTGTGTTCCATTGGTGTATATATCTGTTTTGGTGCCAGTACCATGCTGTTTTGGTTACTGTAGCCTTATAGTATAATTTGAAGTCAGGTGCATGTTATTTCTAGACCTGAATCTTTCTTTTGGGCTTCAGGTTTTATTAGGCTTCTCCTCTGTCCTGTATATTTTCTGGGATGCTTCTCTTCTCTATACACAAGGTTTTCTTTTTGTTGTTTTATAGGCAACACAACAGATGTCATCTTTTGGGAGGCTTCCTAATGTGGCTTTTGGTGTTCTTGTGAGCTCAGAGGATTCCTACTTTAGAGTGAACTGTAATGTTAACCTCTACCCTAGACAATGAGTAGAAGCCATATTCAATAGAATAAGAAGGTAAGGCTTTGCTAAAATTATCCCATCTGTCAGTCTGTGAAACCACTAGTTTGAAGACTGTAATCACAACATTGACACACATAATATTAATTTCAAGTAGTTACATAATTTAATTGATAAGTCAATCTAAATCATACCTGCATGGCAACAGAACTAGGGTTAGAAAGTGAAAAATATTGTTAAGTAACCATATACTTCTCTTAGATTTGATCTGGCTGCAAACATTTCTGTATTGTGAGATAAAATAGCTATGGTAAACAGATTGTGTGAAGGCATGTGTTTGCATCCAGACCTACAGGACCAATATTAAGAGAAAGGGAAAAATTAATTTGTCTCATTGGGGTAGTAAAGAGACAGAGCCTTCAGAATACTATGGGAGGTTATATTTCAACTTCTTACAGTTAGTTTGCAAATATAACTGTAAGACTGGCATTGTTATTAGTGAAAGTTTCAGCTAAGAACGAACTGGATCTAAGTTTCACTTTATCAGTATTTATTCTTCCTGCTACCTATTAGGGCACCTGAACTGCTAGGCTTACCTAAGATTGTTCCATTTCCTGTTGCTAGCTGTGCTTTGCTTTGATAAACTCATTACAAATTGCATGTAATTACTGTATTGTGAAGAAGGGAATGGCAATAAATTAGGCACACAGCATTTTTGAATAAAATTAGGCAGCTACAAAGACTGTTTTTAAATGACAAAAAATTTGATATGACCAAGTAGGTTAAAATTACCATTACATATTTGATTGGTACAAAATTAATTGTTTTTTACGATTACTTTTACTTTTAATATTTTGCCATTACTTTTAATATGGCCCACTTTCAATGGCAAAAACTGCAATTAATTTTGCACCAACCTAATATTATCGTATATTGAACAAAGGGAAAAAAAAGGAAGCGTATCATAGACCTTAACTTATGTACTTTTCTGATTATAAATGATTACATTTATCTAGTGACCATAATGCTTTATGAAAGATGAAAACATTCTTCTGGGAAAAAAACAACTAATTAACTTCCTTGCTTGCAGACATTGGTAGACCTGTTTCTTCTATTTTAGATTTCAGCAGGACACCCCCATTGTTGGATGAAAAATGCTGACTCGTGTGTTCTGGGAATCTTGGCTCACCCCGAGGCTAATAGCACAGTGCCCTGGCTGTGTGCCCAACTTTTGTGGCAGGGAGTTACCCCCGAGTGCTTTTTTTAACTTACACTAAAGTTTTAACTTCGAAAGCAGGATCAGCTAGTGCTTCACAGGAAACTAGGCTTTCCCTCTGTAACACTCAAAGTCAAATCCTATTTCTGCATGCGACCCTTGATTGGCCTCCTTGGTCTGACATAATCTCCATATTCATAAAGATCTTTGTTGGAGAAGTTAAGCAGGGAAGACTGCATGTAGGATTCTCCTAATTTGGGGGAACCCAATTTATGTGCCCCTTTCAATTGGGATGCTGGAGAGGAGTTGGGTCATGGAAAGTAATGTTTAGAGGTATGAGTTTACAGAGGAGAAACCATTGAGAACAAGGAGAAAGGGAAAATGGAGAAGCACAGCTCTTGCTTGACCTTGCAGGCTTTTTACATGGAATTAAAATTCAGAAACTAAAATTCAGAAACTGGCTGAGGTTTACAAGGAGTAATTGTGGCAATTGCCTTATCCTTGCTGTCAGCACATGGCAAAGTTTGCTATGGACAGAATTGCAGGGAGTTCTTTCAAAACAGTTCAAAATATAGTCAAGATTTTCTTCAATTTCTCATCAACCCTAAGAGCTCACTGAAGACATTAGATATTTTCTGCCCAACTCAATGTGGTAGAAAATTTCAGGGCAAGAGAAATAGAAATGAAGTCAAAATATACCTATGTAGTTTCCTTCAGTGGATACTATCTGGTATATAAGAAAACTTCTCAACATTTTTTAAAAGGCCTCAGGCCTTTAAAATGACAATTATGTTTTATTCTTCTCTTCAGACTTTTATTCTAATAAATTGTTAGCCAATCAAACAAGCAAAGGTGTTTTGAAATACTTCAGTTTATAGCAATTATGATTTTTAAGTTTGAGAAATAGAAAAGAATTAAATCAGAATTAAATTAGTAATTCCTAGTTGATGAGAGAGATGTGATTTGTTTGCTATGCATGAGATTGACTGAAAAATGTGATTTAGCTCCAATAGAGCCTCCCTACTATAGGATTTTTTTCTTTTAAGAAAATCAATGTATCTTTCTGGCAAAATTTGACTGAAATTATGCCAAGTAAATAAGATTTTTTCTTATCTGAGATTGATAGATCTCTATTTCTTATGTATAATTTTTATCTCAGGTCAATGAGCCCAAAGTTTCTTGGCTCTTGTTATATCTGTGAACCTGTGACCTTTCAACTGGCTAGCAGTGGGCATGAAAAGGAGAATAATTTTTACTAAAACAGAATAGACTTTTTTTTTTGAAGAAAAAGAAGAAACAAAGGAAGGAGAAAGATGAGAGGAAGAAGCAGGAGGAAAACAGTGGAGAGAAGAAGAAAATGGAAAGAAAAAATAAATTACAGCTATCTGGGCTTCCATGGGAGTGCCAACTCTGACAGCTGAGACATCTCTGACTTGGCTCTTTCACCTCTTGTGCAAGGGAAGAACAGCACTATTTTTAAAGGAGGTCATTAGTGAGTCATATTTAAGCTCAATGCTTAGCCATCATCACCATTTGGGTGCTTGTTGGGAAGGTCCTAAATTGAGCAGCCTTTGGGCACAGATCTCTGCGCACTTTGTTTGCCACTTGCTGGCCAGCTAGCCAGTTGATCTGGAGACTAGTTTAATTTTGCAGTTTTTCTGTTTTATTTTCCTGACAAAGCAGTAGTTCCATTAAGGAGGAAGCACTCAGCTATTAATTTCTGCTAACTTAACCTGGCCAATGAATTATAAGCATGTGCAGTTTTATGTCTATTTTAGGGCATGGATGTGGGGGCGGTGAAAAGTCGTCTTGGCTTGGAGCTCTCTGTATTTGTCTCGCTCTTTCTAGTTCTTTTTTGTTCATCCTTTTCCTGACAGGCTGCTTGATGCTTACAGAATGATGCAAGATTGCCACAGGTTCAGACTAGATGAGGAAGAAAAAGAGCTTAGTAAAAGCCCACTTCTTAATAGTTAAGAACTTTTTTTTTTTTTTTTTTTTTTTAACAAAAATGTATCAACCAAAAAAAGCCCAGGACCAGAAGGATTCACAGCTGAATTCTACCAGAGGTACAAAGAGGAGCTGGTACCATTCCTTCTGAAACTATTCTAAACAACAGAAAAAGAGGGACTCCTCCCTAACTCATTTTATGAGGCCAGCATCATCCTGATACCAAAACCTGGCAGAGACACAACAACAAAAAAAGACAATTTCAGGCCAATATCCCTGAGTAACATTGATGCGAAAATCCTCAATAAAATACTGGCAACCCAAATCCAGCAGCACATCAAAAACCTTATCCACCACAATCAATCAAGTCGGCTTCAAGGGATGCAAGGGTGGTTCAACTTACACAAATCAATAAAAATAATCCATCATATATACAGAACCAATGACAGAAAAAAAAGATTATCTCAATAGATGAAGAAAAGGCCTTTGATAAAATTGAACACCTCTTCATGCTAAAAATTCTCAATAAATCTCAATAAACTAGGTATTGATGGAACGTATCTCAAAATAATAAGAGCTATTTATGACACACTCACAGCCAATATCATACTGAATGGGCAAAAGCTGGAAGCATTCCCTTTGAAAACCGGCACAAGACAATGATACCCTCCTCTCACCACTCCTATTCAACATAGTATTGGAAGCTCTGGCCAGGGCAATCAGGCAAGAGAAAGAAATAAAGGGTGTTCAAATAGGAAGAGAGGAAGTCAAACTGTCTGTTTGCAGATGACATGATTGTGTATTTAGAAAACCCCACAGTCTCAGCCAAATCTTAAGCTGATAAACAACTTCAGCAAAGTCTCAGGATACAAAATCAGTGTGCAAAAATCACAAGCCTTCCTATATAGCAACAACTGACAAAAAGAAAGCCAAATCATGAGTGAACTCCCATTCACAATTGCTACAAAGAGAATAAAATACCTAGAAACAAAACTTAAAGGGATGTGTGAAGGACCTCTTCAAGGAGAACTCCACTGCTCAAGCAAGTAAGAGAGGACACAAACAAATGGAAGAATATTCCATGCTCATGGATAGGAATAATCAATATCATGAAAATGGCAATACTACCCAAAGTAATTTATTGATTCAATGTTATCCCCATCAAGCTACCATTGACTTTCTTCACAGAATTAGAAAAAAACTACTTTAAATTTCATATGGAACCAAAAAAGAGCCCATATAGCCAAGACAATCCTAAGCCAAAAGAACAAAGCTGGAGGCATCATGCTACCTGACTTCAAACTATACTACAAGGCTACAGTAACTACAACAGCATGGCACTGGTACCAAAACAGATATCTAGACCAAGGGAACAGAACAGAGGCCTCAGAAATAATACCACATATCTACAACCATCTGATCTTCTACAAACCTGACAAAAACCAGCAATGGGGAAAGGATTGCCTACTTAATAAATGGTGCTGGGAAAACTGGCTAGCCATACGCAGAAAACTGAAACTGGACCCCTTCCTTAGACCTTATACAAAAATTAACTCAAGATGGATTGAAGACTTCAACATAAGACCTAAAACCATAAAACCCTAGAAGAAAACCTAGGCAATACCATTCAGGACATAGGCATGAGCAAATACTTCATGACTAAAACACCAAAAGCAATGGCAACAGAAGCCAAAATTGACAAATGGGATATGATTAAAGAGCTTCTGCACAGTGAAAAACTATTATCAGAGTGAACAGGCAACCTAGAGAATGGGAGAAAATAACTGCAATCTATCCATCTGACAAAAGGCTAATATCTAGAATCTACAAAGAACTTAAATTTACAAGAAAAAAACAGCCCCATCAAAAAGTGGGCAAAGGATATGAACAGACACCTCTCAAAGAAGACATTTATGCAGCCAATCAACATATAAAAAAGCTCATCATCACTTGTCATTAGAGAAATGCAAATCAAAGCCACAATGAGATACCATCTCATGCCAGTTAGAATGGTGATCATTAAAAAGTCAGGAAACAACAGATGCTAGAGAGGATGTGGAGAAATAGGAACCCTTTTACACTGTTGGTAGGAGTGCAAATTAATTCAACCATTGTGGAAGAAAGTGTGGCGATTCCTCAAGGATCTAAAACTAGAAATACCATTTGACCTAGCAATCCCTTTAGTGGTTATATACCCAAAGGATTGTAAATCATGCTACTACAAAGACACATACACATGTATGTTTATTGCGGCACTATTCACAATAGCAAAGAGTTGGAACCAACCCAAATGTCCATCAGTGATAGACTGGATTAAGAAAATGTGGCACATATACACCATGGAATACTATGCAGCCATAAAAAAGGATGAGTTCATGTCCTTTGCAGGGACATGGATGAAGCTGGAAACCACCATTCTCAGCAAACTAACACAGGAACAGAAAACCAAACACCACATGTTCTCACGCATAAGTGGGAGTTGAACATTGAGAACACATGGATACAGGGAGGGGAACATCACACATCAGGGACTGTCGGGGGGTGGGGGACTAAGGGAGGGATAGCATTAGGGGAAATATCTAATGTAGGTGACGGGTTGATGGGTACAGCAAACCACCATAGCACATGTATTCCTATGTAATGAACTTGCACATAGTGCACATGCATCCTAGAACTTAAAGTATATATATATATATATATATATATATATATATATATTTAAAAGTCTGAGTGTCTTAAGTATTAGTCATTGCTATTTGGATGATTTCTTTTCCAGGGGAAATACTAAAACTCTCTTGTACCTCTCTATTCCTTTTCTTTCTCCCTAGGTTTTGGAAATCACTAGTGGGTAAAAAAGACCAATTTGCAACTAGTTTCTCATGCTCTGTTGAAAACTATGTCACAATATCACAATACTAGATGTTGGGCTCAGGACAGCAAACAGAAAGCAGTAAGTCACACATACAAATGACAAATATCTGATTCACTTCAATTAAGTAACTTTTTTTTTTTTAAATCACAAGAACTGCTTTTTCCCTAATCTGCTGGATTGTCAGTGTATTAGAAGTGATCATGTTCTAATTTATAATAGGAGGAGTTGGGGAGGAGAAGCAAGAGGTTTGCCCTGTTTCTGTAACCGTGAGAGACAAAGCAGGAGGAGCCTCCAAAAATCAGAGCAGACCTTGCCCTAAAATGACATAAGTAGCTATGTAAGTGATGTGGGCCCAGCATGATGTAGCCATGACTACATCCACCACAGCTATATTAAAAGGCCTGGAATTTTCACTTCGTAGGGACTCATACATGATGTTATTCAGCAGGGAAATGATAGCTGATTGTCTAGTGAGGTGGATTACTTCAGCCAATTACTTAGCATAAGTGATTCTGATGGTTACAGAAACAGGGCAAACCTCTTTTAATACAATGCTATATTTAAAACCATACTCTTTTAATTGAATAGCAAAGGTATATGCTTGGGATGAGATGAGGCTGTCTAGTATGGGTTGGAGTCCTGGGGAGGTTTGAAAAGACAGAGGCCCTATTAAAAGGCTTCAAGAGGCAGAGTCAGAGAGGCCAACAATGTACTTTGTCTCTCATAAGATTTTCTTGGAATCTGGTCACCCCCAAAGCCCCTAATTATTAAACTATTTAGAACTGGACGTTCCTAAGCGATACATTTCCATCATTTTGTGAGAAAAGAGGCAGAATACCAGGGAGATAACACAGACGTCATAGCTGGAGCGTAAGAATGATTTAATGTGTTCTTGGCACTATGCTAAGTGGCTTGAGGTTCACATACCTCATTTGATCCATGGTTACCATGGCTGTGCAGCTCCATCGTCCATGGAAATGAAAGAAACACATAACTGCCTACCTACTTCAACCCATCACCCACTAGACAAACTGATTCCTTAGGCTTTGAGTTAGAGCTAGGCAAGTGACATTTTTAAAGCTGCACAAGTGATTCTGAGTTATTATTATTAGGCTTAAAATTTGCTTAATTTTTACAACTCCTCAAGTAGGAATATTGCCCCATCTTCTGCGGAAGGTGAGCTGCAATCTGTCCATCTGACAAAGGGCTAATATCCAGAATCTACAAACAACTTAAACAAATTGACAGGAAATAAACAACCCCATCAAAAAGTGGGCAAAGGATATGAACAGACACTTATTATCAGGCTTGAGATTTGCTTAATTTTTACAACTCCCGAAGTAGGAATACTGTCTCATCTTCTGTAGAAGGTGAGAGTAAAGTTCATGTTTGACTGATCAAGGGATAGAACTCGGACCTATCATTTCTGGTTTCTTGGTTTCTCTATTTAACACAACAGCTTTCCTGAAGGGTTGCAGTCTTAGGTTTTGAGTAACTATAGGATTTCCACCTGTATCCCACTTTATCCTCTGAGTGACTGGTCCAAAGAAACCAAGGAATCTACTTACTGTCAGCAGGGTATACAGAAAACAGCATAGGAGCTTGCATACCAGTGGCTTTAATTTGGGCTAGTCATGTGACTGTGGGCATACTACCCTGCTAAGCTTTCATTTCCATATTTGTATAGTGGGAATGATAAACAGTATCTCACATTGAATTTGAATATTCAATAAGGAAGTATACATAAGGTATTTAAAATAGTATTTGGCACACAGTGGGTACTCATCTATGTGCTAGTTCTTTTTACCATATTAATGGCTACTAATAGTTTTCTCTTGGCTAGACAATGGCATTTGTCCTATTCTCTTCTTTAAAAGAATGTGGTAACTGGGGAGAAGGCACTAGAGGTGGGATGGAGTTAAAGACTATAATGAATCTTGCAGAATCTCTCTTGCACCCAATAAAAGATGCCTAATTTCTGTGTAAAGGGCTCAGGATGGAAATCAGGTTAAAACAGGGAACTTAATCTTAAAGCTGCGCTTGCCTATGTCTATTAAATCCTTTATTTTTTCTTAGACAGTGTTCTAGTGGGGGTTGGGGTAGCTGATGGAGACAGATGGGGAGGTGAAAGCCCCTCCCAAAGTTGCCTTTTGGTGACACCACAACTTAAGCATCACACTTTACCTTGGCCTCACTTGGATAAACAGATTCCTCTGGTGTAATTTTATGAGCTGCTAGACACAGACAAGTATGTTTATCACTTGAATGGCAAGCTTCAGCGTTAAGAGTTGCTCTATTTATACATTGCTTTGCAGACAATCCTGATGCTTTTACATAATTGGTGAGCTCTACTAGCTTAGCAAGCAAGCAAATAAGATGGTAAACAATACTTTTTTCCACACAGGCTTATGATGAATTCTCAAGCCAGCTTTGCTTCCAATTAGTCTGAATAACTTGCCTATTTTACATTACATGAGATGACAGTTGGTTTTATTGCTTTCCCTCTAAAAGTCGGGCCTTGCTATGACAGCTACTTCACAAGCACAGGGGAGCCTGCTGGGCAAGGGGAAGGGCAAAGGATGGCAAATTGGTCTGGTTCCATTATTGCAGTGTAATTACTCAAACTTAGCCTTGCTGGATTTGTGCAACTTCTCTGTAATTACATAATGCTCCAGGGCTCAAGAGAGGCTAGAGGTTTGGATGCATTACATGGCATGTATATTCATTGTGCTGCAAACTTCCATGATTTCTAGGGTCAGCATTGTGGTCCATAAGAAACAATAATGAAGGCTTGGAAATGTATAGACTGCATGCAGGAATCATGCATCTGCTTAGGCACTGGGAAAGTCTAGAATGCCAAGGCACTTGAGAATAATCTGGCTTCTGTACACAGATCTTACAGATCTGTAAGATCTTGCCTCTAAATCCTTCTTCTACAAAGGAGTCAACTACAGTCACTCAGGATTCTGGAAAGGGTCTGGATTCCTCCACCTTGCTCCCCTCCACTCTAGGGGCAGAAGAGAAGAGCCCACAGTGTAGGTATTAGACAGACTTACATTTTGTTTCCTTCAGAGATGAAGTGGAAGCATCTTTGACGAATGTGTACACACTTGAATGTCCGTAAAAGTAGCAAATGCAGGCATCCAACTGCTAATGAATGATCTAAAGGATTACTTGGTAGCTTTCAGTATAATCCTGAAATTAGTTAATGGAAGTGCCACTAATGAGCATCTATTAATAGAAGGCAAGTGTAGTAACACTGCTAATGTAATGGCCTGGAGCTATAATAAAACATGTGGTCAAAACAAATCTAATACTGTTCTATGTCAAAATACCTTTCTTGAAAGATACAGAGCTAGAAAATGATCACAACTAAGAGACACTTTAACAACAGGGACATTACGTGATGGGGCTCACCATCAAGTTTTATATGGGGCAGTGGACAGTAAGTAATACTTCCAGACCCTCTTTCTCCAGGGGATTTTCTTGATTATTCTGGCTGGGTGTCAAAAGTTCTGATCTTTTCTTAGAACTCTTTATATAACAAGGAACTCCTATTTAAAATTCAACATTTAAGTTTGTACTTCTTTACAGTTCCTTGTTTTGTGGGTTAATACAGTCTCCACAGCAAAATTATTTGCAACTAGAAAACAGGGGCCCTATCTATAATAGAATATCTTCCCTACTGTTTTTCTTTCTCACCACTCCAGCTTGCGGTTGAATGAGTACTATACTCTGTGATCTCACAGAGTGTTCTGTTTTCCTTTCTTTATACCCTAGTCATAGCGTATGCAAATAATCACATCCTTTGCAGGGACATGGGAGAGCTAGAGGTCATTATCCTTAGCAAACTGACACAGGAACCGAAAACCAAATACGACATTCATGATGAGAACACACGAACACAGAGGGAAACAACACACACTGGGGTCTGGTGGAGGGTGAGAGGAGGGAGAGCATCAGGAAAGAAATTGATAATAGGCTTAATACCCAGGTGATGAAATAATCTAATCTGTATAACAAACCCCCATGACACAAGTTTATGTAACAAACCTGCATTTGTATCCCTAAACTTAAAAGTTTAATAATAATAATCTCCTTGATGAGGTTCTTTGGAATTAGGGGTTGTGCCTTTTTGTCTCTACTCATATGCCCAGGACTAAGGCACTAAACAATGACAGCATGGTGCTATATATTATGACCAACAAGTTCGTTGTGTTGTTTAGATTCAGTTTTTTCCTGTATCTTAGGAGAAACTCAGAGAACAATGAGCTACTCCCTGTCTTCAAAGGGCTTCAAGTCTAGAAATGGTTATTACCCATGTTTTACATACGTAAAATTCAGATCGAGCTGATGAATGAATACCCACAAGTGGAAATGTAATGAGATTATTCATAATGTGGGCTTAAATTTACTTTTCTCTTTTCTAATGCAATTATTTATTTAATTAAAAAAACAATTTGTCTTGATGACTGTCTTTGATCAGTGCGAGTGTTGACAAAGTCCTGTCCACTGCTATTGAATATAGAATTATGAAAATCAGTCATCCCATATATTTTCATCGCAGTGTAAAGGTTACCCAAGCTTTGACATCATATACATAATAATTTTACCTTCCTGCAGTAGACATTAGCTTTAAATATGCCTATGCAAAGATCACATATACACCACAAGAATCAAATATGCTTATGTGAGAATTCTTATACTTAAAGCAGCATAGATAGATTTAGTTTTCATGTTTAGGGCTACATGATGCAGAAATGCTGCTGTCTATGTTGGCATGACATTGGAATTAAAGCCAACTGGAGGCAGCTGCAGCTGTCTATGAAACAAAGCTGGGGAATTCAACAGCAGAAGCCAACGGCTGCAGCCAAAATCCCACAGTGGCAAAAGCCCTGCTGTGGGACCTGGCGTAGGCAGTCATGTGTTGGCACCACTGAACTTCATTTAATGAAAGACTCCTAGGTCTTCACTGTGGGCCAACTCCATTATTGCCATATTCTAGTCCTCATTAAAGGTTTGGGTGGCTGGGAGCTTTTCCATGCAGATATCTGCTGCCATCTATGTTGAACACAGAAATGGTAGGTGAGCCTCAAAGCAGTTTAAAATTAACCTGTTTTGATGCACAAAGAGTCAAGTAGCTTGACTTTATCACCGACCCAAGGTGAAGTGTCAGGGGTGGAGTAGGGTGGAATCAAGCTATACTTACTGTTAAAGGAATTTGCAGAATGTTTTGATTATATGGAAGGTGTTCACTTTACAGTTCTTCTTGCAAATAACATATTTTGGTAAATTGCCTGCTTTTATTAACCATAAGAAAGGAAAAGCAAGCATAATCTCTTCACACACTCAAGCCATCATTATGGTTAATTTCATAATGGTTACATGCAGTGCCAAAATGTTCACATGCTAGCAAACTATATTTATTTTATACATAATCTAATAACCATAACCATAAAGCTGAACTGATTTCTAGCTTTCATTTTGACCATGGCCCTAAAAGCTGTTTACCTGGCTGCTGATCACATGTGAATTGAATTGGTTCCTTAACAAAGGGATGAAACTTGAGTGGAAAAGGTACCACTTAGAGATACTGAAGGACCTGACCCTACTAAGTTGCATGAATACTATTTTCACAATTGTAATGATAAAATGAAAATGCTACTGTTCAACAGAAATATATTTTCCTATAAATAAATATATTTGTAATTACAGATACCAATCACAACTTGGGAATTAATTAAACAGAGAAAACACTTCAAAAAATCTGTTGTTAGAGAATCTCCTTAATTCTTTTCAAAGCTGAATAGAACTTGTCCTTGCATTAAACTCTCTTCTGTGTTATCTGTGCAGCTGCAAAATGTTATTCATTCAGTCAGTCAAAAGTTGATATTGTTTGCAAGACTCTCCAATGACAAATCTCCTAAATAAGTCCTTATAGCTCTTCATATTTTCACAACACCACATGAGTGTTGTTAGTGTGCATCATCTCCATGTTCCATCCTTTCCTGGAAAGGTTCATTATGATCCTCCCAGCATAACCTAACAACTATACTTTTCTAGAGATGCTTCTGGAACTAGCCTGGCAAGATTTGTGTGCTATATCTTATACCTTACTTTTTGCCTCCTTGTGTTGTGTGTTTGGTTCTTTAAAAAACGGTTATGCACACATAAGAAAAGTATTAGGCAAAAGTATGTAGGTTAAGCTAAGTCTAGTTACTGATGATTATAACAACAGTAGCAAAATCTAAAGAAGTTCATATCTTATTTGATGGAATCACATGTCTTTTATGTTGTTGTTGTTCTGTGAAAAATCTTAGAGATCAACTAAACCAGAACTCTTATTATTCAAATTTGAAACTGAAGAAAGAACTGATTGGTTACAAGTTCCAGAGCTGGCATCATCAGAGCGAGGGCTATAATCCATCTCTAGATCCCCACTTGGGAGCTTTTTCCTAGACTCCAGGCTGAAAGACAAGCTATCCTATGATGATAAGAGTACTGGATGATAGGAAGGTCCTGGCAGTCCAGAAACATTATAGGTTCCTCTAAAGATTTCAGTTTTACTAGGTGTGTCTTGTCTTCCCCTACTTTTGTCTATAGAAATCCTTGGCTCCAAACAAAGCCTGTGCCACACACATAAGCTTCTTGCTGTTATCACTTTTTTCATCCCTTTAACACTTCCTAGAATGCTGTGACCTTTGCTACCTCATTCTAATTCCATCAGTGCTTCTTATAAGCAGCCCAGAGGATGGCTGTCATTATAACAGCCACATGACGCACCTCGGCTCAAGTGAGAAATGCTGCTTAGATCCACAAGGTAAAACAAAATAAACACTTGCCTTCACCTGTTTCACAATCTTCATTCAACAAATGAGACAATTATGACTTTCTACTTTAACTCTTAATCACTATAAAGGATATACATGATAGATGCGTGCAAATTAGAAATGTTTCAAAGAATACAAATGCTACTATGTGATCAGCTTTTCTTTAAAACTATAAATTATCATTTAGAATTAATGAACATATATAGATACTCATATAAAATTTAATGCAAAATGTTGTAGGCAAATCTAGTTCTGTTCTACACCATATTTACTTACAGCTTACAAGAACAAAAAATGTACTTTCATAAACAGATTACTATGATGGTTCTGTGCACTCTACATTTAAAAGAGCCACTTTGTCATTTTTTGAAAACTTGCCTCATATGGGAGGGAGTTCTCCACATGCAGATATCTGCTGCCATCTATGTGGAAAGCATAAATGGTGTGGTTTGAAACAAGCCTGTGTTGTGTGATGCACAAATAGTCAAGTGTCCAGACTTTATCATCAAACCGAGCGGAAGGTGGGAAATGAAGCCCAGTGTTTAGTGACCTGCCACTTCTCCTAGGCCTTGCTTGATTCTCAGAACTGGACTCATTGCTTCTACATTCTCCCTGGCCTGCTTTGTCTTAAGGCATAAGATAAGGAATGCTCAGTTTCCAGAAGACTGAGAAATGCCACTTCCACAAGAGGGGTGCTGGTTCTTGGCACAATTATTTTCTGAGCTGAAAAAAGTGCCATGGCAAGTATAGAAGTAAAATGGAGTTAAATTCTGAAGAGTGTAATATATGTATATGAGACATGCACATATATTAAACATGGAAAATGAGCATATGTAAGAAATGGAAAATGTTCACTGTGCTTTTGGTATTCACATCTAATTGTCTGGGGATATACCTGATCCACATCTACAAGTCTTCAGGGTTGCTCAGGATTTCAAATCTTCCCATTTAATCTTTATAGGTGATACTTTGGAGGGTGGCTGCCCATTTCTCTCAAAATGGCTACATCTAGTCCCCCTCTTCTCACCCTCTCCTTTTTTATTTTCTTTGAGTCTAGGTTGAACTACTGATTCTTCCAGAACTCACTTCAAATGGGTTTTCCATCTATCATGAGTTGAGTGTTCTCACCTTTGTCTTACAATGAATTCTTCTGCAGATCTCCTTATGCTGATCTCCTCTCCTGAGCTTTGGGCAATTATATTTTCTCATCTCTTTCACATAAATCTCACTTGGAAGACAAACCCCTCAGGTTAAGATACCATCTGGTGTGTGTATTTTTCATTAAGAACTAGCAACACCTACATCAATAACATCCACCTTTACAATCAATCACCTATATAAGCAACTTACTTTGGGAACCTATTTTCTTATTTCAGCATTCTCATTTGAATGAATCTAGCCTAGGTTAGGGCCACTGGAACCAAACTTGGCTGTCCCTGGACTGGCCTGGAATACCTATAATATAGGAAGTACTCAACTAGGAACTGGAGGTGTGAGAGCAAACAGGAGTAAGATAAAGTTTCTGAGATGAAGAATCTAATAGAATGGGCTGTGTCCTAAGATTAAACAGGCCAGGAAGTTCAACCTGGACTCAAAGAAAATAAAAAAGAGAGGATGAAAAGAGGGGGACTAGATGTAACCATTTTGAGAGAAATGGACAGCCATCCTCCAAAGTATCACCTATCAAGATTAAGCAGGCCAGGAAGATTTTAGCAGACAATGGGTCCAGTTCAAAACATTAAGCAAGGCGTGGGACTGGTGGTAGATCACTGAAGGTCAAAGTACACACTGTTAGGATCTAGTTAAGGAGCTTTGGAAACGGAAAACCTTAGGAGACTTTGAACATTTCAAAAAGACATTTGTGCTCTGCCTTCTTTTAAACTCTTAACTCTGGGCACCTAGGTTGTAGGGATGTAATGGAAGGCAGAGGAAATCAGGGGCATACAGGTGGGTGTGTCATCTTTTGGTTGGCACACAGATGTTCTGATTACAGAGAGACTGTATTATTTTTAGAGAGATGGAGCATGGGAATATGGTGCCAGTTATTATTATTTTTTTTTGGTCTAGTTTTCTTTTTTCAAGGGATAACAAAGTTTATACAGAGTGGTGTGCCTTTTGAATGGCCTCTATTTACACAAAGAGATTGGGGATTAGGGGAGGATAGGGAAGGGAATTTAACCTTACATCCTCACAATGAATGGCCTTTGTGCAAGCAGTCCTAGTAATTTTCCATTACCGTCCAACTTTGTCTTCTATTTCTTACTGGCAATATTCCCCCATCTAGAGCTATGCAATCAGTCTTTTATATTCCTTAAATCTGCATAGACTATTATAAAGTTAAGTGTGAGTTTCTATTATATAAATTAACTCAAGTATTGTTCAGGGATTTTACTTGTATAATTTCTTTTTTCATCTGGAGGAAATTAATGGATATCATTATATATAGAAGCCATTTTCTCCTAAAAGTAACAATGGAGGTACTTGGATATTATTTGCAGTCAAATTTACCTTTACAGGGATAATTGCAGTAACCTTTGAAATGAACATAAGCATATATGAGAACTTGCACCTGTTATTGTTGTCATGGAAACAGTTCCAAAACATAAGGTACAATTCTATTATTGAAGCAGTGTAGTTCCCCAAATGAATTTTAATGAAATTGTAGCAGAAAAAAAAAAGAAATTTACGGAGGCTTCTAAATTATTTAGTGAAATTTGCCAACTAGAATCTGACTACATCATACCATAGTAATCTTCATCTAAATAGTAAACAACAGTCAGCAAATGTCAAGCATCGAAAAAGGGGTATAAAGTAGGTTTATTTAAAAAGTGAACACAGTACCCTAATTCTAGCTTTTTAGTGTTTATCTTTAATATTGTCCAATCACAACTCCTATTGTTGATGGAAGTATATTTGACCATTAGCTGTCTAAGTGGCACACCACCAAGATCACTGAGTTATCTGGAGATTTTTCCTAATTTCTGTCATCTTTGGGCTTTCTATTGACATGAGGTGAATAGATTTAGGACTATAATGTTTTAAGAGCTCAGAGACAAAAAGGACCTCTATTTCAACCCATTGCGTTTACAGATTAGGGAACCAGTGCCTAAAAAAGTTAGGTGATTTGTCTGAGGTACACAAGTAAATGTGGCAGGGCTGCTTTGGAGGTTGGGTTTCTGACTCTCCTCCCTCCATGCACAGTCACTATGCTGCCTTGTGAAATACAGGCTTCTCTGCTGCCAGTTAAAACTGGGGCATTCTTTCATAAAGGAAAGAAATCAAATTCTGAATGTGAATATCTGAACTTTTATTCCCCACTTACATTGTCACAGGAGTGAAGTACAATTTGCTAAATGAAATAAAATTTCAGTATCCTCCTTAGTGTATGTATCTCCTCACTAAATATGTTGATTGCATGTAGATTACTACTTTTACCCATGGAAACTGAAGTGATATCTTAATGCAAGAAGAGTAAGTTTTCTTGATTTGTAACCATTGCTTCACCTCTTCTGTAATCTGAAGTCATGTGAATCAAATGTCCCAGGCTCATAATGAAGCCAACTGTGAAACCAGTGCTTACCTCCAAGTCAAGAGCCTTGGGAAACGTCTATGGAGCTTAGCTTAAAACTATCTGATGATGAATTGGGACTCCAGTGTATCATTTTGTGCACATAGTTATGGCATAATATTTGGGGGAAAGGAAGCCTTCACAGTTATAAAATATGAGTGGGAAATGATTATCCCTAGATACAGAGAGTACTTATTATGTAACTGTCGTTACGGGCTGACGACGTGGCAGGCTCTGTGCCAAGTCAAGTCTCTGGTGGAGCGGAGGACTCCCCAGACTCTAGAAGGCCCCTGAGACGGTGTGTCATACAGTGACGATGGGCAGAAAATACTCTAACCATTCAGGATGTGATTGTTTTGGCTTCCTCTCGGCTGAGCTTTTGGCACTTGAACCGGACCCAGTGCAACACCACAGCTGGGAAATGACATGATTTGGATTGGTTAAGAGGAGTTTTTGAATCAAACTCCACTGCAGTATTAGAGAAATAAAAAAATTCCTGCTATATCCAACAAGTCCCAGAGGGGCTATCTCTCTATTGTTCACATGTTTGGACATGAATGTGCATTTATGAAGACATTTTGTATAAATATACAGATATATAAGCTATGCAAAGCCATATGAATTTGTATTACTAGAATAATTCATTCCATAAATATTTTTGAGCATTCGCTATGTACCAAGCACATTTTTCTAGTTTAAAAGTGAAGTCGAGCATGGTAGCTCCTGACTGTACTCCCGGCTACTTAGGAGGCTGAGGCAGGAGGATTGCATGAACCCACCTCGGAGTTCAAGGCTGCAGTGAACCATGATCATGCCACTGCACTCCAGCCTGGGTGATAGAATGATACCCTGACTCAAAAAAAAGTGACCCACATGTATATTTGTCACTTTTAAAATAGAGATAATAAATTTCTTCCTTGATTTTTAAAGAACTCAAAACAGAGGTCCTATTCAACCCAGCAATCCCATTATTGGGTATATACCCAAAGGAAAAGAAATCATTCTACCAAAAAGGCACATGTACTTGCATGTTCAACACTGTGCCATTCACAATAGCAAAGGCATGGAATCAACTCAGGTGCCCATCAACAGTGGATTGGATAAAGCTAATGTGGTATAGATATATATCATGGAATATTATACAGCCATGAAAAAGAACAAAATCATGTTTTTTTTTGCAGTGATATGGATGCAGCTGGAGGCCATAATCCTTGGCAAATTAACACAGCAACAGAACACCAAATACCACATGTTCTCACTTACAAATGGGAGATAATCACTGAGCATACATGGACATAAACATGGGAACAACAGATACTCTGGACTCCCTGGAATAGGGGGCATGGGTTGAAAAACTACTTTATCAGTACTGTACTGACTACCTGAGTGACAAGATCCACACCTCAAACCTCAGCATCACACAATAAACCCACACATGTACCCCCTCTATCAAAAATAAAAGTTGAAATTTAAAAATAAATAATAAGTTCCTTCCTCACAGGTCTTAAAAAGCACAACAGGAGCAAAGTACCTAGTGTGTGACCATAAATACCTGTTCCCCTTTGACCTCTTTGTCCTCCCCTAACCTTGAGGTGTGATTAACCTTTCTGCTTTTCCAAATTCTGAAGACCACAACAGAATAGGGAAGGAAGGGTGTGAAGGTGGTCCATCTAATCCCAATTCGGAGCCTGGGACAGACACCTGAATCCTCTACTTTAGAAAAGAACCCCACAGGCTTTGAGAAGGACCTGTCATCCGTAGCCCATAAGGACTATGAGTTTTTCACCATAAGCATTGCCTGTTTGTTCTAATCTAGTAAGACCAGATTGATTAACAGACAGAAAAACAGATGTAAGTTTTTTTCTTATTCTAAAAACAATATGTTTATGTTGTTGAATACTGGGATAAAATATAGAAAATATTATGCATAATTCCTAATCCAAGCAGTGTTCCACTCAATAATCTGATCTATTTCCTATAGTTTGCTGCTAACTTCGGGGCAGATCTGCAGAAAATAAATATAATGGGGCTATGATGTCTCAATTTTGACTAAATATATTGTTATATAAAGTGGTAATGCCTTACAATTTAAGTGAGAAGGATGTGTGTGTTTGAGAGAGAGAGAGAGGAAGAAACACACACACACAGAGTGAGAGAGAGAGAGAATATGAATATGAGAATACTTAGGAGAAATGTGTCCACTAGAATTTTACCACGAGCCAGACTGAAAACATCACAGATATTTAAGTAAGCCTGTTTAGTTGTGAATGTAATTTTGGAAAACAAACTAAAACATAAAGATAAAAGGTCCACATTTCATTTCATATTTGCAAATAAGGCTTATTTCGTGAATGGTGAAATCGCTTTGTATAATTTGTAACCTCATTGTTGTCCTGGACTGCCTGCCATGCTGCCTGTGTTTATGTTGCTTCTCCCTATGGCATGTGCTCTGAGCAGACAAGGGTATAATTATAAATCTCCATCCACTAACAAGAACAATGGTTGCACCCAGCAACTCGACTCTCCCTTTGTGAGTTCTACATGGATACCGTTTTGAATGTTAAAGGTCTGCAAATGTCATAAAAACAGCTGCCACCAGTTCTCTGCATTAGGCACCTCTTTCAACATTTACTCATGGTATTGCCTTATCCATCCAGGCAGAAGCAAACCAAAACCCAGAGACTTAAAAATATGGTATCTATAATTACAAGAAATAACAAGAAACCAAAGAGGAATACAAATACAACCATGATTTGTGTTTCAAGACTTTCTAGACTTGCTTAGATAAAAAGAGACTAAATTTGTATCTCTGGGCAAAGTTAGCCCGATGAGAGAAACTTGTTGACACGCAAGGTATACTTTTTGCTATCTCCATTTTTTTTTTTTTTTTTTTTTTTTTTAGAGACGGAGTCTAGCTCTGTCGCCCAGGCTGGAGTGCAGTGGCGCGATCTCGGCTCACTGCAAGCTCCGCCTCCCGGGTTTACGCCATTCTCCTGCCTCAGCCTCCCGAGTAGCTGGGACTACAGGTGCCGGCCATCTCGCCCGGCTAGTTTTTTGTATTTTTTTTAGTAGAGACGGGGTTTCACCGTGTAGCTCAGGATGGTCTCGATCTCCTGACCTCGTGATCCACCCGTCTCGGCCTCCCAAAGTGCTGGGATTACAGGCTTGAGCCACCACGCCCGGCCACTATCTCTATTTTTATAAAAGCAAAGTTAATGAGGCTTTGATCTTTATTTCATACTTAAGATTATTTTCCTAAATCTGAGATCATTGCAGAGATATACAAGTTAGTTCTGCCAAATCATTCATTCGTTCCTTCACCAAACATGGATACGAGTGCCTACTGAATGTCCAGTAAAAGCAGGAATACAGACGTTGAAGGCTCATTTCATTGCCCTTAGTTTCTACATAACATAGCTGTGATGCCTGGAATATTAAGGAAACCCCTACATCTTTAACTGAGTTAATTCACAACTTCCTAGAGCTATTTTCAATTCATGAAAATAAAGACCAGGCGTGTAATCCCAGCACTTTGGGAGGCCAAAGTGGGTGGTTGAGCCTCAGGAGTTCAATTCCAGCCTGATCAACATGATAAAACCTGTCTCTACCAAAAATACAAACAACAACAACAAAACTGGGCATGGTAGTAAGTGTCTGTGGTCCCACCTACTTGACAGCTGAGATGGGAGGATCACTTGAGCCTAGGAGGTAGAGGTTATAGTGACCAAGATCACCCCACTGCACTCTAACCTGGGTGACAAAGAGAAACCCTGTCTCAAAAAAGAGAAAAATAAAAGAAAGATTTCTCAAGTCTAAGTTCAGTATTAAAAAAAAAAAAAAAAAAGTAACATCATGGCTTTGCGCTTGATTTTACCTCTGTTTTAGACTAAGAAATCCATTCAAATGGAGCCTATGGCCCTGTAACCTGGCTCTGGGAAAATGAACAGAGGAATGCAACATCACATCAGTACTGTATATTTTTGGAAGGGTATTGCATTTTTCCTTTGTGGTGGATTGGTCCGTGCACTTGAAAATACATTCACAGTGGGAAGGCACCAACTCTGCTGCACATTTATAGTTGAATCTACTTTTTTTCCTGACAAACATTCAAGTGGGGGAGGAATTCCATGTGAATGCTCTAGTGCCTCCCTCCCTCTGATGAGTCTAAGTGCTGGATAAACAAACAGTATTTCTAAAACCTCAAGGGGAATACTTGAAACTGGAGCAATATAAGAGGAAAGTGGGTAGAATGGATAGCTTCTAGGCAGACTGACATTTCTGAGTAATTACTGAGGGGTCTAGGATCTGGGGGACAACGCTCCATCAGCAGCCCCTTCGTTATTTAAAAAAAATGAACATTTGAGCAATTTAATGGAACGTGCTGTGAAAACACAGCTGCAAGCCTTACATTCTTACCAGATCACCTCCTCTAAGCTTTCCTCTGTAGAAAATTCAAAGCTTTCCTGGTATCTCCTCACTAGGGGGTTAGGAAGTAAGTAAATACACTGGACTCTTGATTTAGAGGTGGGAGATGCATCAGGAAAGCGTCAGTGCCCATGAAGAGACCCACAGGCTAACAGCCATCATTTACTGAGCATATACTATGTGAGAATTTCCACTTCTATTATCTCTTTAAATTTCCTAACAACGCTAAGGTAATAACAGCCTTTCCTGCTGACCTACGAAGCCCAGGCTGGGAGTTGTCGGATGACTTTTCCTGTATAATCTGACCCCAAGGGAAGACGTTACTCTGATTTTTCCACCTCATGTTTTTCCCTGGCAATTGCTGTGACAGAATGTTGTTTTTGGAGCTGAGTAGGCAAGTGGTGTGCATGATATGAAAAACTAAAAACACACACACACACCAAACCCCACAAACTTTCTGACACAAAGCACTCATCAATTTTAGCCTGTCTATGCAATGATCGAGACCTTTTCCTACCGCTGGATATTTCTAAGTGAGAAGATCCTACCTCAGTTTTCAGCTGAGCTTCAGCGGTGCAAGAAGTGCTGCCCCAGTCAGCCTTGGGGAAATCAGTAGAGGATTAGTTAGACAGCAGGTCAGCCACTGGAGGGCACTCCTGAAATCTAGAGGCTTCTTCCTCCCAAGGAAAGGGTTGCTGGAGTCCCTGCCTGAGACATTTAACAAAGAGAAGGAATGTCTAGGGGATAAGTCCCAGTGCATTCTCTGGAAAAGGTCTGCTGTACATATTTGCCAAGTGATAAGCAACCTAGGAAATCAAAAACCATTTGACAATTTACAGTGTTCAAAGGTAGCTTCCTGGCTCTTGAGTTATATAAATGGCTATGTTAAAAATAGGCAACCAATACAACTGAGCAACCTGAAATGTCCTAGGATATGCACCATATGTGATAGCCATGAAAATAATCAAAAGAAGAATTCAGTATAAATTAAGAATCATTCCCACTCCAGTGGACTCAGTCTTATGGAAGTGGCACATAGGAGAAGCTGGGGATTCTATTTTTTTGTGCTGGTCTATGTACAGGTCTCTCTCTCCCTAGTGAAATCCAGCTCTATAGTTTGGGAGCCTATACCTGATCTCTCTGATATCCCTCTCCAGCTCTCAACATATACTATGTAGTCATACGGATTGTCTGTTAAGAAATAAGTTCAAGTCATTATTCTCCTTATGACAAAATTCACAGTGAAAGGCCAAGTGTCCACCAGAAGAATAATGTGCAAATCTACAGTGGGTTCGTGGCATTTTCTCAGGACAGAATGCGCGGGAGGACAACATAGCAATCCTGGAATTTGAGAGGGTAAAACTTTTGGACGCTCTGACTCTGTGCTGTAGGTATCTGTTTGCTTCTGCTTTGAAAATAACTAGTAAGCTACAAGATCCACTTGAACCACTGAATTTAGCAAAATAAACTAGGCAAAACCAGACATGTCTTTGCGTTAATATTGTCATTTTGTTTTATATTACTTAAAAAGTCAGACCTTTTTTTTTAAATCATTCCTTCTCTGGACTATCTGCTGCTCTCCTGTGATGTATATTGTGAAAAACATATTTTAAAATCATGACAGATATCTCAAGATTGACATCATGTCCAGTTTCTAAGCTACAATTAAATCTCGTAGAATGGTAAGAGGTTTCTATCACAGACTGCTGATTGCTTTATATACATTACTTTCATTTGAGACTCATTTCATGGATGAGGAAATTGATGTTTACATAAGTCAAGGAACTTGACCAAGGTTACATAGTTATAAGAAGCTGAGCTAGGATCCTACAGGTCCATCTCAGTGACCTATGATTTTAATCATTATGCCATATGACCTGTCTTGGACTAGTTTAAAAAATAGCTTTTCAATTAACCTCTCTTCTTTTAAAAGTGTTCATAGGTTTTAATTGCTTCTTTCTCTGCTTAGGCAATACTTAATTTTTAAACTGTGCACGCAGATCAAATAAAAAAAAAAGTATTCCAGATGTAGGTTTTATAGTTGCACATCTTGGATATGGGTGGTTACACACACACTACAAGCATGTGGTACACATCTATCTCAGTTTTACTTTAGAAATACATTCTCAACAGGGGAAACTTGAAATATGCAGACTGTGGTCCTGATTCCACTTCAAAACGTCTGCTTTTATTGGGTTTACCCTGCAATCATGCAACTTTTGGCCAGAGTCAAATAGGGCAACTAAATTTTTTTTCTTGAGTTTTACTTGGTATGGTTCACTGTAAATGCTTCCAACTAGTCCTGAACACAGACTTTGTTCATTTGTTCTTCCATGAGTTTTATTCAGCAGAACCTTGGATAACAGCAGCTTAGCCAGACACTATGGGGTAATCAGTCTGCTCAGGACTGATTCCTGTGCAGTCAATTCTTCTGCACATCTTGCCTTCAAGGTCTGCCAGTTGAGTGCACTGTGTTTCCAACACTGCCCTCCAAACAGACCTTTCATAAGGAAAAGTCACTGCTACTTCATTAATTCCAGAAGATGGATGGTGAAGTCATATTGCTTTGATATGCTTTCAGACTAAGGCTGTTCATGGGAGGCTAGAACTCTCAAACAGAAAAGTTTTAAAATTCTGGCTACTTTTTCCTAGGATTCTATTATGACACCTCAGAGGAATTTTTTTAAGTCTGTCACTTTAAAAGAAAATGGTTAGATGTGACTAGGGCTGTGCAAACACAGTAGCTACCAGTGCTTGGTAAAGCTTGTATTCTAATAGATTTCTGGTTAAAAAAAATGTATATATATTTATATATTTTTTTCCATTATTGCCTTGGATTCTTCCATCATTTCTTACATTTTAAGAAACATAATATCTGAAGAGTGAGGAATAGCCATTTTAGTGTGAAATCGTGCTGAGGTGGAAAGGCCAGCATATTTCTTATAGATTAGTATTATAGGAGAGTTTGGCCATTTTCCTGGATAGAAGCAAGGAGATGGCACCTTGGAATCAACTCTTAACCATGTGAAGACTTTGAGCCTTGGTGAGTTTTCCAAGCCACAGGGTATTAGCTTTCTGCAGCCTGGAATGGAGTGATTACTGTCCCCAGAGAGCTGTCATGGGTACAGGCAAGGTGCTCAGCTTTTCTTAGTTCTACCATGGTCCTGAACAGCCAGGTTCTAGGTTAAGCCAAATCCAGAAATATCTTGTTTTATTTCACTTGCCACAAGTCTGAGAAGGCTTAATCTCAGAATATGGAAGAAGCCTTAGCAAAGAAACTTTAGAAAACAGCAAATATGTGTGTGTGTGTGTGTGTTGTATGTGTGTGTAGAGAGAGAGCTGAGGCATGGATTTTACTAATGTTATTATTTAAATACACTCTTCCTTATGCTAGAGCATCAGATGCTACTACAAAAATGAGGAAAAAAGGCTCAGGGCATGTACATCACGTGTCACATTAGCTGTATTGGCCTTTGTTCAAATAATAAACATTTTAATCACTGCAGTTTATAACTCCATTTTAAATGTTTTGTTAATACATTAAAAGTAACTGCATATGTATACATAGAATTCTAATAAAATGCATAAATAACTTACAAGAGGAAAGGGACTTAGGGATTATCTCTGGCAGCCCTCATTTCAAAGGTGAGACCCAGTAGTAAACCCAATATGCACAGTAGTTAAGTGAATTTCTGATGGGTCTTGCAGGTAATTAATTGTAGAACAGTACTCCACGTTCAATGCTATGTTCACTATTACCTGAAATAGAGTTGGAGGCAAAAAACTTATGTCAGCGATACTCAATGCTCAATAAAGTGGCAGAGCAATATTTTGTAAGTGTGTGTTCCCTGAACTCAAATGTGATGTTAGGTAGTGATTCTGAGTCCCTTAAAACAGATTGCTCGATTTATTTAAGGTGTGTTCTCTATTACACCAAAAATTGTTGATGGATTTTTAAAACATTGCACACCATGGAATAAATACAAATTTCTACATTTTTGATGACATTAAGATATGTTAAGAGGCCTGAATGTTCTTAACTATGGATTAAAAATAAAATACCAACTAAAGGGGTCAGTTTTCTACAGTTATTTGAAATTGATTTTAAAGCTTCCCTATTGCTAATGGCTGAATGTTTATGTTTCCCCAACTCCAAACTCGTATGTTGAAATCCTAACTCCCAGGGAGATGGGATGAGAAGGTGGGGACCTTTGGGAGGTGATTGGGTCACTCTGAAGAGTGAGATTAGTGCCCTTATAAAAGAGGCCCTGGAGAGCTCCCTTGCCCTACCAGCACACCACCAGAAGGTACAGCGAAAAGATGGCTGTCTATGAATCAGGAAATTGTACTTCACCAGACACCGACTAGGCTCTGGAACTGTGGGAAATACATTTCTGTTGTTATAAGCCACCTAGTCTATGGTTCTTTGTTATGGAAGTCCGAATGAACTAAGGTATCTACTGAGGTTTTGTTCGGGGAGGTAATAAAATATGTCATTTTTTTCTAGGTTTGACAATCTATATTCAATTCCCCTTTCCGTAATCTATGGTATGGGCATAAATAGACTGTCATGTGTATCCAAATTAAGATGACGATAGCCAGGAGAAAGACTGAAGGTGGGACTACCGGCTATTGATAGCCAAGATCTAATTCTGATCTTTTGGGATTTAGGTTCATTTCTAGCTGGAAGGAGTTGTATTATTTATCTATGCATAGTGAAGTAACCTTGTGATCATAAAACAATTTCAGAACAAACAAAAAGTCTTCACCTGGTGATGTCTTTTAATTTGATTCCACATCACCAGGGGCAGAATAATTTTTATTTCTAGGGACATTCATTGAGAACAGGATGACTTGCCGAGTTTCAGATGTGATCAGCTTGCCAACTGTCCCTGGGTCCTTTGTGTCTTGCTACAATATCTTTTAGGAAACAAACACAATGGGGAAACCAACTTTCACAAAATTCCATTGCTCTGGAGATGGAATTATGGCTCCTTCCAATTTTCTTCATGATGTTATAAGCAGTCAAATGTAAGCAGTCAAATTTTACTTCTTTTGGAAAGAACTCAATAACTTTTGAAGTTCATCAAGTTCATGAATTAAGCTAAGATCTGCACTACGATGTCGAAATCTTAAATAGAACAAAAAAAGTTCGATGTTATATCAACTGCATATGTATACGTATGCAGAGCTGAAATTAACTGATTAAAAATGTCTCTGTTATGATGTCTATCAAGTAAAAAATAGGGTTTTGATCTAGAAATGCCTATCCATTTTTGAGGTATATACTCTCAAAACCTTTTGAAATAAAGAGAAGAGTGGTTGCAAAACTTGTAGGTATTTATACTTTTTAAAAAAAAGGATAGACCAAAGCAATGTGTCCCATTACATCAGCATTTTTCAAAATTTAGTCTCTGTACTTTCACTTGCATAATTTTCCACTTTCTGTATTATTTTCATAACCCTAAGTGCTTAAATGGGTGGAGAGGCCTATGCCACAGTCTCCAACAAGGTGTCAAGGGAGAGGAGGTGTTTCTTTTCTCCCAATTCACACCATATTTAGAAGCACTATTCTAGATGATTCCTCTAAAAATATTCAAGCTTTCAGAATCTTGGCTTTTGTTTTTCATAAATTGTACTTAAAGTCAGTGTGACTATTACCATCAAATTGAATAAGTGAAATGTATTTCTCATGTTGCAGGTAGTAAAAATTGCCAAGGAATCACTTAAATACTGAGAGTATTGACAAGCTCTAATTTTTTAACTTGGCTCAAAATGTGTCTCTACTCTGTATTATCCCTACCTAGATCTTACTTAAAACAGGAAGGGTGAAGACTTCAATGTAATAACTAATTGATGTGCAATTTGGAGATTTTAATAGAACAAAATATATATTTTGATAAGTAGCAATACTTGTTTCCAAGAAAGATATTGACGTTATATTAAAAAGTAAACATCCTAATCTATTGGTCCAGGTCTTTACTCAAAACCTTCCAGGTGTATGTATGTGTGAGATATTTTAAAGTAATTCTAACCAAGCCATTGTTCTGTAACTTGACTTAACAAGCTACAAAACAATTCCTTAGCTTAAACTGTTAAAGGGACATTGTGATGGTAAATAAATACAACATGTTAGCAGAATAAAAGTTGTCTGGAAATAAGTAAATATTATTTTATAATTTGGGGGAAAGAAATTCAATACAGGGTAAAGAGAATAGGATTTTGGAATTAAGCTGAGTTAAAATTCTTGCTCTGGACAATAGACAAATTACTTAACGTGTTTGAATTTCAGTTTTTTATCTACAAGTTGGGAATAATATACGCATTACAAAGAGATTACAAGTACTAACTGGAGAAAACAATCCGAGACCTTGGCAAACAACAGATTATCCAACTTAATTCCAGTATTATTAAAATTCATGATCATTAGCTGGCACTTTACAACAGAAATGATCTGAATAAATTTTCAACATACACACGCTCTGATACCATGACAGGAAAATGTAAGTGCAAGCGTGGGGGGTGTCAAGAGACTTGTGTGTTTATAATTCTGATGCCTATCTCTGTGAAGAGTGACTCTTCTAGTTAATTTTAATCTTTTCAATAGATGTACTTATAGAACATTATTTGGTCATATTGTAGTGATCTGCTACTAAAGAAACTTTCCCCTAGCCAAGGGTGAGTCTCTCTATAACCCACATTTACCCATGAGTTCTGTTAAATGTGCCTTGTGTTCCACTGGTTTAGAATTTGGGGTTTTGGAAAATGGGATGTTTCCTCAGTGTACTTTAGCACAATATAGGTGAAATCGTATATGTATATGCAAAAACATGCCTGTAACTGTTCTGTAGTTCCAATGCTTGGATCACAAAACTAAGGAGGGTCAGAATTTGATGATTACTCTGGCTTTTTGGTTGGCCCCAAACGTCCTCCAGCTATTAAATGAAGGCATCAGGTTGGAGAATATATACAGTCTATAGAACTCGCGAGAGTTAAATAGTAGCAAGTTCTAATCAAGAAGAAATGTTTTATTCAGTAATTACTTTGAAGAATTTTTTTAAGAGTCCCTGAAAATATTGGATTTCTGCAGGGGATATTGCTAAAATACTAAGGTGTAAAAATGATTCTCTTTTTTGAATTAATAAAATAAAACGCAATAGAAATAATTCAGTGTGTGAGGTAGATAAGCTTCAGACAAAGGGGAAAACCAAACCTGCTAGTCAGAGATATAAAAAAGAAAAATCAACTTCTACGTTATGTTGCCAAGGAGACTGTGTAAACAGACTTACACAAAGAGAAGTGGCTGGCTGGCAATACTGCTAATGTGGAAAATCTCTTCATTGTTGTGTGGCATGCTTCATCTCAGAAGAGCAGGAAAAGGTGGCAGGCAGAGAGGGAGAAATAACAAGAATGGAAGAGTCATTCTTCCAAAGAGGGCCATCTGTGACCCTGAGAGAAAAACCTGGCAGATCAAGGCTCACATCTTAGTAAATCACCTGTAAATAAAGCTTGTAAGGCCTGTGCATTGTCTCATGATTCTTTTCTTAATAATACTTTAATCCTTGCACTTTGATAAGCTGTGCAAGGTAGTCTTATAGGGGATCTTTTCATTCAGACGTTCAACTTGTTTGTTTTGTGCTTCCCAGGCAAGGGCAGTGACTGGAAGCTGGGGGAGAGGGTGGACAGCTGAATCTCAGCCTGACGGAGGCCACCATTTAATAAGTAAATGCATGCACAGTAAGCCTCATGTGACTTTCATCTCTCTATTCTTTTAGAAGTTTATCTAATCCAACCATATATACAAATGCAATTATTTCACCTTCAATAATTTCATTCATTCAATACACATCGGGTATTATGAATAAAGTCAGTGTAGATACAAGTAGTCTCAGTTCCCCCAAATGTTTAGAGTGTATAATAGCAAAATATGTTATTATAAAGTTTAGTGAAAGTTTGTTTTTATATAACCATATATGCAACATGATTACAAATCTGTTAAACTGTTGAGCAAAGTATGAATTATTTTTTTCTTTTAATTTTCATCTCCAAATTTTCTATAACGTGGTTGTAGGAATTTATTCATATATAGAGAATTTATAGGTTACTGAAGTGAATCTGGGTTCAGATGTTGGACTTCATTGGTTTATTCTTTTACAGAATTGAAGTTTGACAAAATCAAGATATAAAGCAGCTCTTTCTACATTTGCAAATATGTTTACAGTTTTTTTCTTTAGATAGTACTTTTGTATTTTGATTGATTGACTGAGACGGGGTCTTGCTCTGTCACCCAGGCTGGAGTGCAGTGTAGTGATCTCGGCTCACTGCAACCTCTGCCTATTGAGTTCAAGTGATTCTCCTGTCTCAGTCTCCCAAGTAACTGGGATTACAGGCGCCCGCCACCATGCCCAACTAATTTTTTGTACCTTTAGTAGAGACAGGGTTTCATCACATTGGCCAGGATAGTCTCAAACTCCTGACCTCAAGTAATCCACCTGCCTCGGCCTCCCAAAGTGCTGGGACGACAGGTGTGAGCAATCACGCCTGGCCAAGATAGTGCAGTTTTAAATGTTTCTCTGCAGACCTGTCATCATATAAGTTGCTTGCTTAGAAGGGGGATAAAATAAGATGCAAACCAGCTCTTCTTTTATTGGAGAGTTTCAATTTAATCAGAAGGTGAATGTTAGCATCCATAGTCATACGATAAAGAAAATCTATCAATAAATGAATGGGTCAAGAAAACGTTATATATATATGTACACACACACACATGTATATATATGTGTGTGTGTATATATATGTGCATATACATATATAAATTTGGCTCAACATATCTATTTGAATCAAAATGTGTGTATATATGGAATATATATATGGAATATATACACACATTTTGTGTATATATTGGAATATTGTCCAGCCATAAAAAATAAAATCCTGTCATTTGCAGCAACATGGATGGAACTCGAGGACATATGTTCATTTGAAATAAACAAGGTACAGAAAGACAAATATTATGTGTTCTCACTCATATGTGGGAGATAATAAAGTGGATTTCATAGAGGTAGAGAGTAGAATGGTACTTAAAAAGAGGCTAGAGGGCCTGGTGCAGTG
>NW_012114599.1:9088758-9121349 GCF_000951035.1 Colobus angolensis palliatus | reverse complement strand
ACCTGCACGTTATGCACATGTACCCTAGAACTTAAAGCATAATAATAATAATAAAAATATATATATATAAAACAGTGTTCTCACTAAATTTGTTTCAGAAAATATAATTCTTTTCAAAAAAATATTGTGTTGGCATGTAATTAGTTTATTGCTATTTTAAATGAAAATATGTAGAAATTTTTAAAAACTTTTTCAATTTCTAATGTATTAAATATTGATAAGTATAACTCGTAGAAAAATTAAAAGAAAAAAGAAAAAGCTAATTCCAATGGCTAAGTCATTGATAAATTAAAAATAGAAATGAGATTGGGGTCTTAAGTAATTTCCTTACATTATTAAGGATCAAAATGAATGCCACACTTTGTAAGACGGCATGCAAAACTCAGTTTCAGAGCTGTTATACTGAGTGAATAACATACCCTTTTTCTATCAAAATGCTCTTAAGTTGTAAATCATGCTTTTTTTTTTTTTTTTTTTTCCCAGGCTATTTAGATCCTGCATCAGACAGCTTCTTCGGAAAGGTCATCAGAAAACATGAAGCTAAATGCAGTAAAGAGTTATGCTCTTGAACTGTTGAAAATATCATTTTCAAATAGAAATGGTTTAAAAATTGCTTATTATTTCAAATTTTCCTCCATAATACTGTTTTGACCTACAACATATACACTCCAAGGTAATGCCACTCTAATGCTGTCTAGTTGATCTGAACAACTGGTAAATTATCAGATCCACTAAACTCTCTGGAGATTAACTTCTGCCAGCATATTGGTTACTGTTCATTTTCACAAGATTGGCAGGCTCATTATGGCAATATTAACATCTTTGAGTGTTCATACTGTGCAATTGTAATTTTGCATATGTTGATGAGCAGGCAATTATATCAAAGAGTAAACACTGGGCTGATGTGCAAGGCACTATTCAATTATAAAAACAGTATAGGATTTAGCCCTGTCATCGACTCTTCCATTCCTTCTATCTCGCCTGTTTCTAATTTATTTCTCTATTTTTTCCTTGACTCTCTTCATTCTCTGCTTTTTATTCCTTTCTCCTTCACTTCCTCTCCATAAATGACAGACCTTTTCTTAGATGCCATTTCTCTATATCTGCACTTAAAACAAGAATTTTTTCCTCCTAGTTGTTGGTTAATGTCTGCAAATGTGAGAGAACGTTAACATGACAAACAACAAGGAATTCGAAATAAACTTAAATGAAACAGTGTCTTTTCTCCCCCTACTCTCCCCCACCCCCCATGGTGGAAATGATGATATCCTCACCATCTGTACACTTGCAGGCTGTGAGTGGGCAGAAAACCAGCTGGAGATGCAGCCCATGGCAGGGATACAGATCCTCAGCTTCTGGGAGGTCCTAGAAGCTCACAATGCCACCCAGCTATTGGACTATCTCTCATCATGTACATTCAAAGGGAGAATGTACAGCATTTCTTCTAAACTATTTTGTACAGAGAAGATCTCCACTGTTAAAAAGAGGCCGATGTGGAGTAGGGGGAAAGTGTTCTGGACTGAGTGTCAGGAAACCTCAGTGCTTCAGGTTCTTTTGCAATTATGAGACTGGTTCTGTTACTTCACCTTTTCTTATCTGTACAGTGAAGACCTCTAGCTTTAGCATCTCATAATTTTGTTGTGGAAAATACGTGCAGAATTAAGAGAATAATGAGAACCTGAGTTTGAGGGTGTCTCCTCTGCCTTAGTTGACAAACTATGTTAAGAGTAGACTATCATGGTATCCTTCAAACATATCTATAAGGCAAGGCTTGTGGCAGAAAAGTAAGCAAAATGCTATACTTGTCACATCAATTAGTCAAGGAAATGCGGTTACCCTGACCCCAAGAAACTTCCACTAAAAAGATGGCAGGAAGGACTGCGTTTGGTGCTCTCTGGCACCATCCTTGTGTCCAAATGTGTATCAGAACTGAATTTAGGGCCATGGTACAGAGGTGTCGGTCTGCAAACTAGAAGAGCAATGCTGACAGGCCCTGGGACTGTTCCTAGTGCTGTATGGGAACTCAAAAATCTAACCGAAGCCACAGGATGGGTAACAACAATGAGACTGTGACCTGGCAATATCTGCGTATTCTTGCAAGAAATTTCTAAAACCATAAGACACACTGCATTTTTACTTGACTCCTAAAATGAACATCCAGTGATATTGGTCCTTCCCACTCCTAACTGAATGACGTCAACACAGTCTTAAGGACACATCACACACTCTGTGGAAGAGGGTAGGAGAGGTGTGGAATATAAAATTCCTTTTTGAGATGGCTGCCTGGGTTCTAATGGGGTTACTCTAATGTGTTTTAAGACCAAGGCTCACTGACCAAGATATACGTTCATGAATTCCAGAATGTATGCTACTTACGATGCATACATATACATGTATATGCATTTGCATGACAAAAAATGCCAGAAGGAAAATGTAAATGACAGTCCTCTTTTCAAAGGGTGCATGATGGGAGTGATTCTATCTTTACGTCTAAAGTGTTCTACTGGATGCATTTAATGTTCTTGTTTCCTCTGTCTTAAATTATTCACTCCCTATTGGACACATTATCGCTCCACAAATAATGCTTAGTAGCTTTATTTTGTTGCTGTTTTTTAAATCACTCGACCTTTCCTAATGCTAAGCCAAGCAATGGAGGGCAGGAAAAAAAAAAAAAGTCTTTAGAGAAGGCTGCAGGCCTATCATCAGATTTTGAGCTGGGCTTTCCCCAGAACACACTTTAGGCCTACAGGATGCCTGAGGCCAAGGGTACTTCCTGCATCCACAGGGTTGGGGATGTGGAGTGCATCTCTCTAATCTGCCACCTGGGACAGCCTTTTGCACCACTCTCTGGCTGCCTTCCCTTTTCTGAAACTTGAGAAGGGAGAATGTTGCTTCCCTTTAGAACAGTAGGTGAGCCCATCAGCAACTCAGCCTCAAAAGTCTCTGCAGTCTCCTCTGACAAATTAAAAGATTGAGCCCATCAAGTAAGTAAATAAATAAAATTAAAATGAATCATCATAACAAATATACACATCTGTGTATGTATTTATTATATATTGTCAAAATTCTCAGCCTGAATCTAAATATACAGTCTACTACAATCTTTTTAATTGGGCTTTAGCTAAATGCATGATGAAAATCATTTTCAGATCTTAGCTCGTTGGAAAAAATAAAGATAAAAAAATAAATAAAAAGATCTTAGCTCACTGGTGTACTCTAGTGCCTTCCTAACACACAAGCATACTTCCCATGTCGCATTCACTTGCAATCAGCTACTGGTGGAAAATTAGATGGGCCCAAATCAGAGGAAACCGAAGACATGATCATGAAACTCCTGAAAAAATCAATGGTAATTATGGAAATGAGCTGTTTACCACCTTTTTTTTTTTGACCTTTCCTTCTCTTTTTGACCTTCTAGGCAGCCTAGTTTATGGCAGGAACATCATCAGTGAGGTCCCAGAGAAAGGAAAATGATTGCAGAGATAGCTACTATTTCCAGCCACTATTTCCAAGAGCATATCAGATCACTCAAAGCACATTATATCAACACTCCCCCTGTGACAATCTAGTCTTTACTGGAGTTAATTAAAGCAATTAATTCCCTTCCCTTTCAAAGCAGTGTGATTACATAAATAGATAATTTCCCAATCGAAACCCATAAAGCAAGTGATTTCTCTGCATGTCCCTCAGTGTGCAAAGGACCTAACTGAACTAAATTGTCCTCTTTCTTAATTTGACCTTATGAAATTCTCCAGTGACTTTTTCTGCTCTGTCTTCCTATCTGGTTGGATGGCAGAACCACATCTCCACATGGACACAGGACTGCAAGATTAATAAAGCATTTCCTGCAGCAAAGATGCATAATGCCCAAACTGTAATCACAACGACAGGAGTAGAGTGAGGAGGAAAGGAGAATGGCGGGTGCCTGCTCTGACAGGCACTACAGTTCCCTTCAACAATATACCAGCGTGGGTGTTGCTGACAATAATTAGGCAAACAGAATGCCAAACAATTTTAAGAAAAGCTGTCCAACATGTTGTGTTATTATCCCCTGCACGGGCCTGTGATTTATCATCACAGAAAAATCTCTAAACTGTGACATTTTGTTCAAATTACAACCCTTGGCTTCCTTGACTGCCTCCAGACTGACATCTCTAAGGTCGGATGTAGTGCTCAATTTGTTCCTTCATTAAGTGAGTTTGTCTCTGGGATGGGTTCTAGCCACTGTCTGTGAGTGCTGGCATGCCAAGAGCAAGAATAAAGTACTTTCCAACGTGTGGGAAGCCACTTACCTTCAGACATCAAAATGAAAGAAAATAATTGACATTCGTATTTCCTTCTCAGATTGGTCCTAAAACTTGAAATACGATCTCCTGCACCAAGGCTCCTACCTGTCATTTCTTCCTCCCTCTCCACCCAAAACCCCGCTTGGGGTTCTGGACTTGGCTAAAGTGTAAAGGCTTTGATCTTGTCGGTACAAAATCACTCTTCCTGGCTGGGTGCAGTTGCTCACACCTGCAATCCCAGCATTTTGGGAGGCTGAAGACAGTGGATCACTTGAGGCCAGGAGTTTGAGACCAGCCTGGCCAACATGGTGAAACTCCGTCTCTACTACAAATACAAAAATTAGCCGGGCATGGTGGCAGGCACCTGTAATCCTAGCTACATGAAAGGATGACACAAGAGCATCACTTGAACCCGGGAGGCAGAGGTTGCAGTGAGCTGAGATTGCACCACTGCACTCCAGCCTGGGCAACAGGGTGAGACTCCATCACAAAAAACAACAAACAAAAAACAATAAAAAACCAATCTTCCTGATGATATCCTCCAAAGGTTGTAATTGAACCAGAAAGAAAAAAAAATGAAAATACTTTTCTCATCCAGTTTCTTTAGAGTTTGGCACAGTTCTATAGATTATTAAAAATTGTGAGACCTCAGAGATGCTAAAAGACCTCAGAGATGCTAAGCCAATGAGACAGGTGTGAGGTATTACTATTATTACTTTGGAGAAAGTCCACAGGCAGTCTCTAACTTGGATTTCTGGATGGCTCAGAGTTGAAATAGACCCTAGAGGTAATAGAATCAATCTTTTCAACTAATGAGAGAAATGCTGTCTGTTATATTCCTAACTGATGTTCTGAGCTGGACCACTTCCAAGGATGGAGATACAAGAAGCCTTCTATTACAAATAGGTGGCTGCTGAAAGACCTAAACGTTTGGGTCTTCACTGTTTTCAACAGCCCCTTCCACACCTGTCCAACACAGAGATCCACTTAACAGTAGAAGTCCTACCCTCTAGATAATGCCTTATTTGAAAAGGTAATACTTTTAATCCCATTTCTTTCTATCCCATTATCAGAGCTCTTTCCCATTCCTTTCGTCACTTTCTTCATAATCTTTTTTTATTTTTTAATTTTTAAAAATAGGGTCTCATTCTGTGCCCAGGCTGGAGCACAGTGATGCAACCAAGCTCACTACAACTTTGAACTCTTGGGCTCGAATAGTCCTCTGGCATCAGCCTCTCGAGCAGCTAGGACTACAAGCACGTGCCACCAAGCCCTGCTAACCCCGTCTCAATCTTTATACCCATAAGAGAACCTTTTCTTCTCAGGATCCTCTTTTCTTGGGTTTGGAGGTTGATTTAGTATTGCCAATATAGCAAATCTTTATTTTCCTCAGGTTTATTTTGATTTTTTAAAACAATAGTCTTTTTACTCAAACTTTGGCAAATAATTTGGGCTAGCATACCAAGTAAATAAGCTTTAATTTCCTCTTGGCCATGTATCTTCTATTAGTTTCTGCATAAGACCCTCAATACTTCCATGTTTACTGCTGGCTGCCCAGGCACCTCTCACTAGATGGCATTTAGGATATTTTTCAACCATCTTTCTGACCAAAACTGTGTGTGTTCTATGTCTCATTCCTAAGAAAGTTGATAGTGAACTCAATTGGCTGATTAGAAGTACAGTGTGAACAACTTATACCTGAACACTTTAAATATATTGCAACCTAACACATTTACATATTAACAGTGACTCATTTCCTTAGTCCAAGAAAGTGAACAGAGGCTTGATTCTCTCTCCCACCACCCCCCACCCTCCTTTTTTCTCTCTCTTTCATTCCTTTTTATAGACAAATGTGAATTATCCTCACAACCTGTTCATTTAACTCTGTCAAGCTATTCCTCAAGGACAAACCACAAAAGGGAACCAGGGAGGGCTGTTCAGAGCTCACGGAAAATCCAGATCAGCTACAGAGGTCCTTAGCCCATAGAAGACAGGTGTGTGGTCTCAACATGGAAGACAAACAACAGCTTCTTGACCAACCGCACCAAATCGACTTTTAATACCTTTTTGTCCCATGCTTCCAACCTACTCTGATTGACTTAGGCTGATCAGAAAAAAATCTTTAACAGTAACATGTAAAATAAGTGAACTTCCTTTTATAAGTCTTCCTTCTTGTGAAAGCTGATGACAAAATAAGTTCAAAGACATTTAAATTAATGTCAGTTATACCCACAGTCACTGGAGGAGAGGTAATAGGAATTCAAGCTTCCAGTAAAGAAAAAGAGGAAATGAAAAAGAAAAATAGGTGTCTTTCAACTCTAGTTGTGATATAGTCTGCTGAATTATTGACCTTTCCTTTCAAAGATAAGAAAATGTGTATGTGGGTTTTTTCTTAAATTCAGATTTCCTACATGTAACCACAATCTCTAAAACAACGTGGCTTATTTTACGTATCTGCAGAGAGGCATGCAATTTTCCCTTCCTCATAGTGTGACCTAAGAGTATGTGGTAAACTTTGTAGAATTCTACGTTTCTTTCAAAAACTTTTCATCTTATTTCCATCCACAAATTAAAAGGGGTAGAATTACTCAATGTAGCCACAGCTGGGAATACAGTTTAGTGAAGAACAGGAAGGAAGAGAGACAGAAGGACTCCTACAGTTTTTCTTTACAATCTACGTATGTTAAACGCATGATGGAAGCAATGGAGCCAGGTCAAAATGGCACTTGCTGTGTTTTGAAAAATCCTGACTGTGAGAATCTTCTGTAGTAGGAAGGCAGATCATTCTATCACACTAACTGGAAGGCCAGTCTGGGGCGTGTTTGCTGGATGTGTGGAGATCAATTTACCCATAAGTCCCTGTGGAGTCTCCTCCATAAGAAATCGGGGAAGCCCAGGCCATCGGTATTCTGCACACACACTAACAGCTGGTGCTTGCAGAGGCAATCATTTTTTAGCTCTTTTCAGATTCTATTTATTGGTTATTTTTCCCTCTTGGCTAAAGAGGTTTCACTTTTGTACCAAGCAGGGGCACCACTCTAACAGAATGTATTAGAAACTGCTCAACTGGGATTTGGCTGGAGTTCTACTGAGGTTGAAAATCTCAAACAATATGTGATGAAAATTTTAGGTTGTTTTGGGTGACTTCAATCCCAAGGTCTCGCTTGGCTGACTGGAATTCCTTCTTTCAGAGATTTATCCCATGTTAGTTTCAGGTGGGAGGTCTGGTAGATCCTAAAAATGAGGCAGCTCTATGTCAGCCATTCAGTGGAGAAAGAGCCCATGCTACTCTGTATGACAAAATACTATGCCTTTATTTGCATACAGGTGTGAATGAATTATTTAAAGAGAAAAATGTATGAGTGGATACTACATAACTGCTACTCACAGTCTTTGCACTGTGTTTTTCTATAAGTGTGGACATTTTCCTTCTCATGTCTTTTTAAGAGAAAGAGAAAGTGATGATGGGAAGGATTTGGGGAAAGAGAAGATTACTTTTCTACTATTCTTATCAAAATTTACAATTTTGTCTTCCTTTTTTTGTAGTATCTGTGTAATATTTGCTCCTCAATTTTAAGCTCCTTGAAGACAGGACATGTGTCTTCTCTCTTCACTATTTTTTTTTTTTTTCTTTGAGACAGAGTCTCACTCTGTGGCCAGGCTGGAGTGCAGTGGTGTGATCTTCGCTCGCTGTAACCTCTGCCTCCTGGGTTCGAGCAATTCCCGTCTCAGCCACCTTAGTAGCTCGGACTACAGGCATGCACCACCACACCCAGCTAATTTTTGTATTTTTACTAGAGATGGGGTTTCACCATGTTCCAGGATGGTCTCAATCTCCTGATCTTGTGATCCACCCACCTCAGGCTCCCAAAGTGCTGGGATTACAGGTGTGAGCCACTGCGCCTGGCCCTCTCTTCACTATTATATTGCCAATATTTATGATAGCTTTTGGCTTACTGCAAGAAACAATGAGTAAGTAGTTTGTCTCTTTAAACCAATGCTTTCCATTCTTCTCCAGGTGAGAGGTTAGTATAGATTTTTATGAGGCTTTATCATAACTAAACCCAGTGGTGGACTGAATAAGATCAGCTGGTAAATATAGTCTTTGATCCACTGGAAAATCCAGCAATATGTAACTTAAACATCAAATGAGCAACATTCTAACATTTCTAGTATATTTGATCTATTGGTTTGTAAATCATCTTGAAGCCTTGATATAGAAACACTAACTCTGTATTTTTATAAAAACAAAACATAAGAGTATGCATTTATTCATTCAAGAAACATTTCTTGAGCCCCTAATTGCACTAGAACTGTTCTTGATTCATGATAGAATGTGACAGACAGGTTGCTCATGGAGCTTTTGCTCTAGTAATGCATATATGGTTGGAACTGGTGGGCACGGAGTCCAAAATAGCAATTCTAGGCCAGCTTGCCCTAAACAAATGATACAGATATTATATGAGAGACTTGCTAAAATTTTGACCATATTTAGCTCTCCTCCCACCTCTTTCAACCACTTACTAAGTTTAGGGAGAAACGTGGGAACATAGGATGAAGTGGCCACAGAGGTACCCAAGAATCAGTGCAGTAACACTGTGCTTCGCAAATGGCCCTCCTGTAATTCTCAAGAAGGTAAAATACTTTAGCATTGAAATAACTTCATGACATGGCCATGCCCACTCTAAAGTGGTTTCATCATGTAAACAGTCCTTCAGTGAATGACTTAAAGTTTGAAAAACCTACAGAGCAGAGTCAAAAGCATAGACTGAGGAGTCAGTTGATGAGGATGACTTAAGTCATGGCTCCACGATTTGCTGGTTGATTCTTGAGGAAATCACATAACCTTTCCAAGCCTCAGCTTCACCTGCAGAATGGCAATAACAATGGCCAGCTTGTAGAGTTGTTGTGAATACAAAAATAATACAGTGCATTGTTAGCACGGTACATAACATATAATAGCAACTCAGTGCTAGCTGTAATTCAACATAGATAGAACACACATTACATTAATGACCATTAATTATAGCAACACCCAGAGGAGAGCAGTACTGTATAATTTTGCAGGTAAGAAAATTGAGGCTTAGAGGGTGTTTATGAGCGCAGGGGAAGATACACTTCGCCTTTCTCTTGAAGTTATTATGTGGCCATGACTTGCTTTGGCTAATGAAATGTAAATCAGAGAGGAATGTGTTGCTTCTTGGTGAAAGTCTTTAAGTCATCTTCTCTTCACTGTGCCACAATGAATTACGATTCAGAAGGAGGATTGTCCAGGATCCTGTATCCTGAAGTAAGGACAATGTAGATGATGGCCATGCAGCATGAGTAAGAAATAGATCTTTGTTATTTTAAGCCACTGCAGTGTTTACAGTTGTCCATTACTGCAGCATAACATAGCTTATTCTAACTTTTCAAAGACTAAAAACTATTAAGATCTAGGATTCAAACTCAGGTCTTATGGTATTAAGGCCAATGCTTTTTGTACTACCTTATAGTACACTGCTTATTAGAAATAAAACACCCTGTGAATGTACCTTCCACTTCAGAAGAAAATGAACTTTTCTGTTGCTCTGTGACTTAGAAAAAAATTAAACATTCTCTGAGCAAAGGTGAATGGAAAGGTAGCGAAAAAGTTGGTAGAGGTGGACAGATAATAAAACTGATCGAAAAAATCCATTAATTTAGCAGAGCCCTTTATTTCCCATAGGTTCATGACCTGAAGATTACATAGGATGGAGGGAGGCCCTTATCAAAAGCCTGCAATTCTGTGGCTACAAAATCAATTTTTAAATGATTTATGTGATGTTATTCAGGACCAAAGGCAGTAATTCATTTCCCATGTGGCACTTGGAGCTGCTGCTTAGATGTTAAAAAATGATTAATTTTATTTACAGCATGGCTCCCTTCATATATTACTGGAAACAAGATTTGAGAGTGCAGCATTTCTATAGCATGCAATTATTTGCTGAAGGAAGTTCCAGGCATAAAGAAAAAAAATCTACTAGCAGCCAAGGATCTGAACATGCACTGAAATAACCACTGTGAAAACCTTCCAAGGCCAAATGCTTCCAATCTATTCAGTCTGACCCACTTAACATAAAAGAGCCACATTAATTTCCCAAGGGGAGCCATTCTTCTATCAAATCATACTAACTCCTAACTTCAACAATGGGAGAAGGAAGAATTTAGAATTCTTAGGTTTTTGTTCCCCCAGAAGACTGAGTTTAAAAATTTTCTAGAAATTGGTGCACATAACTTACTTCAACTTAAGTTGAAATATGTGTGCATTTTTAAAAATTGCTATAAGGATGCCTTTTCTGGGCCACCATATGTAGACATTTCTTTCTTTTAAAACTACAGAAGTACTATATTCTCAGGCCTCCTATTCTCCAGCTTGCCAACCTGAGCCTCATAGGTCCTCTCACATCTAAGGAACAGTTTCACCTAGGGTAAAGTTCACATTTTTATGACCAGCTATATCACTCTGAAGCTCCTAGTTTAGGGCCCACAATAACTTGATAAGGAGAGGTAAATTTCCATTTCCCTTGCATCTTGTGATCATTAAGGTTGGGGTGAAGACCTTGGATACCAAGGAGACAGAGTAGAGACTATTCTCAGACCACTGGAATGAGCTCTGCCCATTGCTTCTGGACACAAGAATGTCAGAGGGCTGTGGAGAATGGTGCATGATGATGCTTGCCATTTTCTCTCATCATTTTGTAGGACAAATTTTCCCAAGGAAACAGTGAAGAGAGCCACACTGTCAGTTACCCTGTCCACACTGGAGACTACTCACATGCACATTGTGTACCTCATCCTTCTCCAGGGATCATTGCTTTCTTTCTCTTTATTGTGCTAATGATATTGGTTAAACCGTAGGCTGATGACTATGGACCACTATTTTCTGTATCATTAAACATGGCCATATCCCTCAAGTGGGTTGTGAATAAAATTGATACTCCGCTTCTACCCTCACTAAGTTGGATTATTTAATAGGCATGACTGGCTTATTAGGAAATAGCCTGAACTGGTATGACTGAGGATGAAACATCTTGTCAATACAGGTTAATTGTTAGGCCCCACAGAACTGGATGTACAGGTAAATGAGGGGGTGAAGGCTTTCCCTCCTGTTTGTAATCTGAATGTGGGGTTCATCAGCAAACTTGTGAAGCCTGGTTTATTACGTTTCTAGGGCAAAAGTGTAGGCAAAGCTGTTCAAAATAGGGTAGGGCTGGTACCACAATAATGGTGAAACAATTTCATTAACTAGAGTATAAACAAGAAAACAAAGTAACAAGGAGTCTGTTGATGTATTAGCAAGTTCCTGGATCCTTACTTGCCTGAGTCATCTGGGTGAGTCTTGTGTCTGTGGATAAGATAACTTCAGTCATAATCCTTATCATTTATAAGTAACAGAGGGACCTGTGCTGGGAAAATATGGACCAATATCCTAGAAAGTTAATATATATTTAGTGAGTAAGCTTGTAACACATATCAGTGACCAATTTTTTCATTAATATTTTCCTGTCATGCCACTATTCTGTGTACTATGCTTTTCTTCTTCTTCAGTCCTATAGTTGCCTCTAGGAATGCCAGTCCTGGGAAAGACACTAATTACTCAACAGAGTATTTAATTGCTTGTTTGCTTCAAGTCAGTTGTAAGCTTTGTGAAAGTGAGAAATATGTGTATTGACTGTCTATCCCAGCAACCATTGCCATGCCTGGTATGCAGTAACTATCTGTGGAATGAATGAATGAACGGGAAAAAATTATAGATTCTGTCATTTATTAATCCCTTACTACAGAGTATGACAGGGTGAGGGTTGTGCTAAGTGTTTCACTAATCATATTTTTGAATCCTCATAATTCTACAAGCTAGATATTATTTTCCTGGTATTATAGGAGAATAAAGAGTTTCAGTGAGTTTCAGGTGTGCATCTAGCACACAAGGAAACGTTTTGCAGAGAGTCCCTTCTCTGTGACAGTCAGGGCCCTTCTCACCTATTTCCTTGAGTATCTCCCTCATTGAGTATGCAGGATGACATGAGGGATATTTGCTGACAGCCAGCCTTTTCTGTTGAGCACTTATCTCTTGGATAATGGGATGAGAAGAACAAGGAAAAATTTATTCCTGAAAAGAAATCTCCGATGAGTGATCAAAAGTTAGGAGATATAAAGTGACTTTTTCTACAGTGAAGAGCCAGAATTCCAGTTCCACTCCATTGTGTGTGTGTGTGTTTGTGTGTTTCTTTCCCCTCCAGTGTTCTTTGAGTGTAGCACAATTAAAAATTTACAATGCTTGCTAACGGCAGGGACCAGGTGATTCCTAGTCCCTGCACCATACTCACTAAAGTGAAATTCCTGAAAAAGGCTCTAGGAAACTCCATTTTCAACAATTCACTAGGTGGTTGTAATGCAAAGTAAAGTTTGAGAAACATTGAACTAGGTACAGTTGCCTCTAACATTTTTCATGCACTTGGATAATACTGGGAGCCAGATGGTCTACAAATGGAAGAAATCTCCCTGTACCAAGCACTGGTGGTGCATTTGCAGCTCAGGATATGGGGAATGCCTTGGTACCCCCACCCATTAATGTTAATAGGAATCATGTGGATAATTCTCTATACTCCATGCTGAAAAGTGTTCCCTTTAGAACCAGGAGAGGCTATATTTAATCAAACCATCTGGATTCCTATGTACATGTATAAGGGCAGAAAAATAGGTCACAGTTGGTAGGCTACTTTCTGGGAATTATTTCATTGTATCAGCAAACTCCAAAGTCCTGAAAGGGCTCCTGCTCTCCTGGCTCTCTCAGCGAGTGACAGCCCAAGAACTAAGAGAGGTCAGAGAAAGTCCAACATTTAAGGGAAAAAAGTTTCAATCACAAGAAAACATATAAAACAAATCATCCCCAAAGGACAAAGTGTGGAATAAACTTGTTAAAAGCTATTAACCTCTCAAAATAACACATTTCGACTCCAGAGTAACCTCAGTTGCAGTTTGGAGAGCAGCATGAAATTAAGGAACACAATTCAGAGAACATAAGGACTCCAAATATGAACTCATGATGTCCAAGGGTTTTACAGGCACTCATGCTCCTATGAAAACCATGAGGACGGTGGGTCTATGAGACCTGAGAGAGTCAGATAATCTGGTGTTAAAAAGTAATGTGTTCCTAAGGCTTCCAGAACTCAACTCGGTTACAGACTAAGAACTTTACTTTGTCAATCAATCTAGGTTTTTGTCTTTATTATAGAAATTATAGGACTACATGAGGAATCTTAAAGCAAGAAGAGGACTTATCAGGCTTAATCTGGATTTGAACCTTGGTCAAGTCTTAGAGGAGGAAGCCACTGATTCTAATGGAGCATGAAGTGTCCACACAGAGGGGGTTACTGTGCTCAGCAGCATTTCACCTTGTTACTGCCCGTCACTGTGTTGCCTTTATCATGGATCACTTTGACTGTTGCTGTTTATATAGGACAAAGTAAGCAGAGACATAGAAAGGTGGAAAACTAAAGTCTTCAAGGGCATGTGGCATGCAGGGTGAATGGCATATTTTACACTATTTGCTTTTTGGTATGTCTGAGATCCTGATAGCTCCTTAATTATCAAAATCCGTAGTCTAGGCCGGACGCGGTGGCTCACGTCTGTAATCCCAGCACTTTGGGAGGCCGAGACAGGCAGATCACGAGGTCAGGAGATCGAGACCATCCTGTAACACATTGTGAAACTTCGTCTCCAAAAAAAAAAAAAAAAAAAATTAGCCGGGCATGGTGGCAGGTGCCTGTAGTCCCAGCTACTTGGGAGGCTGAGGCAGGAGAATGGCGTGAACCCGGGAGGCGGAGCTTGCAGTGAGCCGAGATCGTGCCACTGCACTCCAGCCTGGGCGACAGAGCAAGACTCTGTCTCGAAAAAAAAAAAAAAAAATCCGTAGTCTAGAGTGGGCAACTGTACAAAACTCTTTTTTTTTTTTTTTTTTGAGACGGGAGTCTCGCTCTGTCACCCAGGCTGGGGTGCAGCGGCCGGATCTCAGCTCACTGCAAGCTCCGCCTCCCTGGTTTACGCCATTCTCCTGCCTCAGCCTCCCGAGTAGCTGGGACTACAGGCGCCCGCCACCTCGCCTGGCTAGTTTTTTTGCATTATTTTAGTAGAGACGAGGTTTCACCGTGTTAGCCAGGATGGTCTCGATCTCCTGACCTCGTGATCCGCCCATCTCGGCCTCCCAAAGTGCTGGGATTACAGGCTTGAGCCACCGCGCCCAGCCGACAAAATTCTTACAATAAATAGTCAGTAGGTCCTCAAGCTAGCTCTTCTGTAAGCAATGCTATCCCTGAGGCATAAGGAAGGGCATAAAGCCCCAGAATGACTACCACTGTGTCTATGAGACAATTCCAAAGTCCAGTTTTTTATGCCAGGATACTTTCAATTTCTCCTTCATAGGATCAGGGACCTTCCAGTTCTAGCTTCAGATCCACAGTGGTGGCAGAAGCACTATCAAGGAGGATGGGGTAGGAAGGTGTATTCCTTTTCTAATGCTGCTGTAACAATTTTTCGCAATTGGTGCAAAACAATGCACATTCATCATCTTATAGTTTGTATGTCAGAAGTCTGACACAGGTCTCACTAGGCTAACACTGAGGTGCCGGAAGGGCTGTGTTCCTTTTTGGACAATCTAGAGGATAATCTGTCTCCTTGCCTTTTCCACCTTCTACAGGTCACCTGCATTCCCTGGCCTTTGGCCCTTTCCTCTATCTTCACAGCCAGCAACATTGCATGTCTCTGACTGTCCTTCCATAGCTGCATCTCCCTCTGACTCTACCCAGGAAAAGCATTCTGCTTTTAAGGACCCATGTGATTAGATTGGACCCACTGAAAAATCCAGAACAATCTCCTCATCTCAAGGACCTTAACTTAATTGTACCTTAAAAGTCCCCTTCGCCAAGTCAGGTGACAGATTCACAGGCTCTGGGAATTAGAATATGGACATCTTGGGTGGGAGCATTATTCCACCTACAACCTGTGGTAAGAGGTGGTGAGGAGGGAGGTTTCCAGAGACTGAAAGGATCTGAGATAAGAAGCTGGCAGCAGGAGGGAGTGAGGCTTCAGGCTAGAGTTATCTTTCCAGGACCCTTGAGAGAGTTCTGGCTGGTTTTCTAATGCCGTCTTTCATTTTATCACCTCCACTGCCACCATTGTCATCCTGGCCTATGCTCTCCTGAGGTATACCCAAATCCTCCTCACTGGCCCCCTATGGCCTCATGTACTAAACTGCTTCTCCTCAGGCTATTTTCCATACAGTAGCTAGAGTTATCCTTAAAAACACAATCATAGTATGCCACTCCTGTATTTAAAACTCTTTAATGGCTTTCTATCACACTTAGAACAAGACCCCCAAGCCCCTTTTCATCATGGCTGACAGAGAATGACATAGTCTGGCTCATGACTCTTCTCTGACCTCCCCTCCCACTCCTCTCCCAGGTGTTATCAGGCTCCAGCCACATGGCCCCCTTGCTGTTTCTCAGACTCTCCAAGCCAGATTGTGTCTCGGCTCCTGTTTCTCCCTCTGCATGGAAGGGTTGACCCCGGATCTTTGCATGGTTTATTTCTTCCCTTCTTTCCAGGCCCAGATGAAATACCACCTCCTCAGAGAACTTCTCTGACCATGCTCACTAAAATACCAACCCTTTCTTTCATTCTCTACCCCCTCACTGAACCTATTTTTCACAGTCCTTGCCACGACCCGACATTACATTATACATTGATTTGCTTGCCTACTTTCCACATTGATTATTTCTCTCTGCCACTAGAATGCAGAAGAAAAAGTTTCTTGAAGGCAGTGAATGCCCCAGGAGCCAAGAACAGTGACTTGCACACTGGAGGTATTCAAATAACTGTTGAATGAATACATTCAGTGCCTATTTGATGAGCCCCTTTATGTGAAAGACACCATGATATAAATAGTGAAAAGACAGACATGGTCTACCCTTCTTTCCCAAGTGTCCCATGGATTGACTCATTTTCTTTCCAGAGTCAACGTTTACTGATGACCAAAGGTTATTTTTATTATTTTAATTAGTTTCTTTTAGAGTCAGGGTCTCACTCTGTTGCCCAGGCTGGAATGCAGTGGCGCCATCATAGTTCACTGCAGCCTCGATCTCCTGGGCTCAAGCAATCCTTCCACCTTAGCCTGCTGAGTAGCTGGGACTATAGGCATGTACCACCATGCCTCGCTATTTTTTTGGTATTATTTATAGAGATGGGGTCTCACTATGCTGCCCAGGCTGGCCTGGAACTCCTGGTCACAAACGTTCCTCCCACCTCAGCCTCCCAAAGTGCTGAGATCACAATATGAGCCACTGTACGTGGCCAAAACTTATTTTTTAATTCCCAATTCCATCTCACGGCTCTCATTTGTTCTTATTCACTTATTCATTAATCTACTCAACACGTGCTTATTGAGAACTTAAGCTAGGTCCATAATAGATCCCAGTCCCTAAAACAAGAACATGATCAGTTTGGGAGGGTTCTTTTGCTGGTGGCCATTACGTGAAGGGAGATAAGGAGGGAGAAAGGTTCTACCTTCTACCCACACTCCCACTACTCTCTCCCTCCTACCCTACAGACCTCCTCTTTTTTTCATCTGAAGTCATTTGCAGACAAGGATGAAAGCCCCTTAGAGTAATAACAGAAGCTCCTTAGGTAAACGAAAGATTTCAGTAATCTAGGAGTCCATAGGTGGCTAACACTGCAGAGCCCGTGCTCTGAGGACTGGGTCAGGTCACTGCACCTGTGCAGAGCCTGCCATATCTGTTGAGAAGGTCCCATGAGCTCACAACTAACCAAGTCACAACAAGCACACAGTTCGAGTTCCCAGGCAGGCTGAGCTGGCAGTGCATCAGGCAATGCCCTTTTAACATTTTTCACTTTTTGTTCACCATTGTTCTTGCAATTCTATGTTTTACTTACAGAAGATATGCTAAATAAATGGTTCTAAATTAGCCGGAGCTAATTTCAGCCTTGAGCTCACTCTGCTGCCACAGACTATGGCAAGTACAATTTGGAGCATTGACACATGGCCTGTGTACAAGACAAGATGTCTTATGCAAAGTTAGTTTGGGCTATATGTAGGGACATGGGCACACTCCAAATACTTTTTTTTTTTTGAGATGGAGTCTCACTCTGTCACTCAGGTTAGAGTGCACTGGCGCGGTCTAGGCTCACTGCAACCTCCACCTCCCAGGTTCAAATGATTCTCCTGCCTCAGCCTCCTGAGTAGCTGGGATTACAGGTGCATGCCACCATGCCTGGTTAATTTTTGGATTTTCAGTAAAGACAGGGTTTCACCATGTTGGTCAGGCTGGTCTCGAACTCCTGACCTCATGATCCGCCTGTCTTGGCCTCCCAAAGTGCTGGTGTTACAGGCATGAACCACCATGCCTGGCCCTCCAAATACTCTTAATAAATTAAGAAATCTAAGATAATGCTTTCTACGAATGGATGAGTCAAGAAAAAGCTACACAAAGTTCACATAACGTAGTGCTGCTCATTAATTTGGGAGAAAAAAGCTTGATATGAGGAACTTGATTTGAAGGACAAGCAGTATGGAAAGCCCCAAAATACTTTACAGGATGTCCAAGATTAGATGCTATAATTTATTAGGTATAATAGGGCTTTTAAAACTGAAACTCATACCTCTCCACATTTTAAAAGTGTGGCCCATTAATCAGCAATTAACTAAATAAGGTTGTTAAATGACACTACAGCAATTCTAGGTCAGTTTGATTTTATTCTCTTTCTGGCTTAATACCTCAGATGGAGTGCAATTCCTGATAAGGCACTCACTAAGGGGCGCTTGCACAATAAAGAGGAGAAGGAGGAAGGAGGAAAACATTGTTAATATGCCAAGTCCCCCCCCCCGCCCCTTTTTTTTTTTTTTTTTTTTTTTTTTTGGGGATGTGCTGTCAGTCTCTGTCTTGACCAGATAGGGCATAGAGAGGTGGTTCTACTTCACCAGGGGGCTCTGTCCCCCAAGGCTGCTGCTTATTGGTGCTTATGCAAGGGACTGTGCCCCTCTCTCCACAGCCCCAGCTGCAGCCTCTCTGTTCTCTTATAAAGAAGGCATCGAGTACCGCTTTTAGGTCATTTCATCATATTTGCTCATTTCCTTGGCTGAAGAGTCTGGAGTCAGAGGGCCACCAGAAGAAGTGGAACAGTCCTCGTGGGTGGAAGAGACTGGGCACTGTTGCTTTCTAGCTGTTTGTTCTCCACGATCACATCCGCATACTAGATTTCTACCAAGGAAAGCTGGGCACAGTAGCCCCACATAAATGTATTGAGTAATCCGAACTTGCTTATTTTGTAAATAAACACATAATTTCTGGGTTAAAAATAATCTAATAAGAGCAAAACTAGGCTGTCCAGTCCCATACTGAAGGGCAATGGAAGTTGTGCTCTAAAATTTTCCAGCAATATCAGATGAAAAGCCATGGAATGGGGCTGTCTCTGGAAAATGAACATGCCAGAGAAACTGTTTAACACTTGTGTGTAGGACGGGGATCTGCCTGTGTACACTTATGCAACTCTTTTGATCATCTGATCTAAATGCTCATTAATAGACATTTTGCAAAAGATCACATAATGATACGAGCATATCAACAGGCTTCCATTTATGCTGTAGGAAACCCAGAAATGAGGATTGTTGTTATTTTCTTTAGAAAATTCATTTAATTGCTGATAGTAAATCAAAAGCCTACATTGCCACTTCTGTAAACATAAGTGACAAGAAGTTATATATCCCCTAGAGAAAGAACAGTAAACATTTCTAAAATTTTCAAGTGCTCCTACATATAATCTGGTTGTTACAAATGGAGGCGGCTTGTCAGAAGGTCTCTCTCTGTAAATGGATAAGGATTGAAGCTGTGTCGTGTATCACTCATGTTGTTTATCCTTTATATTAAATGGGAGCTATATATAGATACAAAATTATAATGGTCCAGACTGCCCATTTCCTTCCAGCAGTAGGTTCACTAGGAAAATATAAGTTCTTTACTGCAAAAGTGCATCGAAGTTGAAGCATTTTTATTTAAAATGCAAAGCTAATCAAATTAGTGTTAAAATAGTTGACAAATGGTTACATTTTCCTATTTTATTTAATTTGAAGTGAACAGAATTATATGCTCACATTTTATAATTGAGTTGAAGCTGTTGTATTGCAGTTTTTATTATTATGGAACAAGCAACAGAAGTATAGACAGATGACTGAGGAATCTGTATATACCATTGCAGGTAAGTAAGTATGACCATGAGGCACCTACAGGACACAGAGGCTGTAAGACTCAAATTTTTGTTATTATCTGACCAAAGGAGAGAACTGTGTTATGTTAAGGATCCAAAGAGTTAGCTGTTAACTACAAGTGTCATGTGAACCTTAAAGAAGTATGTTAGTTTTTGCAAACAAACTGCTCTACCTATGAGGAACAACTCTGAGGTTTATCTCTAAAAGCAAAGATCAACATATTGTGTGGTCCTTAGGGTAGAGCCTGCTCTCATCACATTAGCAGGTTGCCTTGGAGGAATACTGGATTGAAAGCTGAAAGGGCTGGGTCTGATGATGTTTTTTTCTTTACCTGGGTTTTACATGAGCTTGAGTAACCCACAGGCCTCTGCAGTCTGAGTTTCCCTGGCTTTAAAATTAAGATAATGATTCTAGTCCTGTCTACCTGGCAGAGCTGTTGTGAGCATCACATGGGATAATTATGTGAAAGGTGCTTTGTAAACTGAAAAATACTATAATGAGGCAGGGCACAAGGCAGCACTGACTCTTGAGGCTGAATGCTCTGCTGCAGATCAGGCTGGATGGATGTTCTTGGTGAAGTGGGGCATGGTAGTTCCCTATTCAAGGCTTGAGGGCTGACTCTCCTGCACGTGGGACCCTGTACCCGGAGACTTCACTTAGTCTCCTTGAAAGATTCATTTGCCACAGCTCCTGAGTAGTCTATCAGTAGAGTTAACTAAACACCAAAGATGTTTATATTCTAACTTTCAAAAAGAGATAAGCAGCTACTTGTAAAAATCAAATGTGTGAAATCTACTTGTCTATCTAAATTTTGCCTGTTTGACTGGCATATTTGGCAAGCTTTTGGGAAGACTGGCAAATTGGGCAATCGTTTGGGAAAACTGGAATTTGAGAGCTAATGATCAGCTGCTTTGTCTTCTTCTTCTTCCCCCTGTTACAAAGCCAGGTCAAGAAGACAAGACAGAGGATCTTCTGATGTGCTGCCTGATCTCCACTGGCTTCTCTTGGTGACCATATGTTCCTTAGTCGAATGTCTTTATAAAGGAAGCATTGTTGAAGTATGTGGTGAGGGACTGAGAAAACAAGCACTGACATTGTTACCATTCACATCTCATAGGCTTAATGAGAACAACAAGCAAACCCCAAAGGGTGTTAAATAGATTTGGTATATTTTCCTCATTTCAGAGGATGTCTATTCCTAATGCATTATTCTCTAGCCAACAGAAGAAAAGTACCAAGCTTATTCCTTCCTCATGGAAACTACAGGTTTAAAGGACAGAGACTCTCATCTATCAAAGCAATTGAGTGACTTCTACTTACATCAAGGCCAGCAAAGTAGATGATACAAATATTCAGGGAGGTTGCAGTGAAGGGCAGTACTCTTCTTTCTTTGACTTATCTGGTGTGTTGATGGTTTCAGGAAACTATCACTTCTTTAATCTTTCAAAATACATTTTAAGGAGGCCATTCTTTTTATTGGACATTTGTATTTTAGGTTGCAAGAATTCTTTATTTCTCTGCTTTTAAAAATCTATACTTGACATTATCCATGACCAAGATGACTTACATTTGTTATGGACACTGACAAGGCCCAACTTACATTCTATGAGAATTTTGTGGGAAAAACTTCACCCTTTGTGATGGTTCAACTTGGAAAGGCTAGAGTCAAATGACCAAGGTTAGAAAGTATAAATAGAAGGACAATGAGCTTCTACGCATTAGCCTAAAGATATTCATCTGAAAAATATGCCATATGTAAATTAAAAACAATGATGGAATCCTGCTGTATGAATATCACAGTTCTAGGTGTAAGAATAGAGGAAGAGAAAATTATTATAATAAAAACCATAATATATGGTTTATACTTATAACAACACATATGTACATGGTATGGTTATACCACTTGCTTTGCCAGTTTGTCACTCTGACAAGTTACTTGCCCTCTTTATGCCTCAGTTTTTTTAATTTTTAAAATAGAGACAGCGCTGGTCATGGTAGCTCATGCCTGTAATCCCAGCACTTTGGGAGGCCAAGGCGGGCGATCACTTGAGGCCTGGAGTTTGAGACCAGCCTGGCCAACCTGGTGAAAAATTGTCTCCACTAAAAATACAAAAATTAGTCAGGAATGGTGGTGGGTGCCTGTAATCCCAGCTATTCAGGAGGCTGAGGCAGGAGAATCACTTGAACCCAGGAGGCAGAGGTTGCAGTGAGCCGAGAAAGGACCATTGCACTGCAGCCTGGGCAACAGAGTTAGAATCTGTCTCAAGAAAAAAAAAAAAAAAAAAGATAACAATAAAATAATAGCAAAAGCAACTACCTTATAAGGTTTTCATAAAAATTAAGTGAAATAATTACTACAAAGACCTTAGCACAGCATCTGAAATGTCATAAACACTCAACAAATAATGGTTGTAATAAAATCAATAATACTTATCATTTGACTACAAAATTCAAAAACTAGAAACAGCTATATATATATATATGTATATATATATATATTTGTAACATATAGTTGCTTACTATGTGCGGGGCACTGTCCTAAGGATATAAAAGCATTACATCTAAAATGTATTTACTTTTAACACCAACATCGCAACATAAATATGTTATTATCCCCATTTTACATACAGAGAAACTAAGGCAAAGTAACTTATGTAAGTCTACATGATAGAACTAGGATTTGACCAGGTTATCTGTAGGTATCTCAGTATTTCCTAAAGTGACTGAACAATTTTTTTGTTTTTATAATCTTGTTTATCATATCACTGGTTTTTAATCCTTTTAATATACAATGGTTATTTTTGTAGCCATTAACTCCATAATTTATTTACCTGTAGCTCTAAAAAAGGGCATCACAGGCTGGGCCCATTGGCTCATGCCTGTAATCCCAGCACTTTGGGAGGCTGAGGCGGGCAGATCATGAAGTCAAGAGATTGAGACCATCCTGGTCAACATGGTGAAACCCCATCTCTACTAAAAATACAAAAATTAGCTGGGCATGGTGGTGCACACCTGTAGTCCCAGCTACTTGGTGGGCTGAGGCAGGAGAATCGCTTGAACCCGGGAAGGGGAAGTGGCAGTGAGTCAAGATTGCGCCACTGCACTCCAGCCTGGTGACAGAGCGAGACTCTGTCTATAAAACAGGAATCACAAAATGATAAGGGGAGAGTAGAGTAACTTTGCATATTATTCTTTCACATGTGCAAATAAAAGGATCTAATGCCGAATGTGGGTAAAGCAACATATTTCAGTGTGAGAGAGTAAGTGCTGGAGGCTAAGGACATTCTGGTCTCTCGTTCATTTTCTCTTATGAGGCACACTGATAGGGTACGTGGACTTAGGACAAGATGGCACTTCATCTCACTTTTCTTTCTGCATACCTTGCTCTTATTCTTCTACTAACACCACAATAAGAAAATAGAAACCCCTACTTGACATCTAAACTCTTTAAAAACATGTAAAATTTAAATCAATATTACTTATTAAAAGGTTTTTAAAAATTATTATTTGGTAATGATTTACCCTAAAATTTTTTGACTTCTCTTCAAAGCCCAGATGCTTAAATATTGCTTACTTCAGGTCTTAATAGTTATTCCAGAGCCATGGAATTTTAAATTTGATCTAAGATTTTTAAGATGTGACAGCTTGATTATTTTACAAGGCCAAAATCCTGATTCAAGTCTGTAATTTTAAGAATCAAAACTGTTTTCCCATTGATGAAGACATTTTGAAATGTGTGGTCCACAGCTATTTATGAGTAGTTTACAGCTGTTGTCTCTTTGTGCCCAAGACCATCAAGAATCCAGGAGCTGATCGGATCCTCGTGGGACTGCTATTAATATCACTTTCACTTTAGACAACTTTGCCTTCAAGGAGCAATTTTCTGGCTCCCTTATACTACATTGTAGCCTCACAGCATTCAAGCAGGCACAGGGCACTTGGACAATTTAGCAATAATCTATAATACAGGTTTTTGAAACAAGTGATTTATTCAAATGCTGGTAAAACAGAAAATGGGTGCCAGAAACTGAGAAAAAATTCCTCAAACTAGGATCTTTAGTATAATGAGAAATGATTACAAGAATATCAATATGGGGCACTGTGACATCTGAAACAAAATGGAACAATTCCTAATTGTTATTGAGGAAAAAAGTAAGACCTATTAAGGCAAACTAACCAAGTTTCATTGCACAGGGACATAATTTCAGAGGTGCTATATTTGATTCCATGTTTGATAGGGTCTGGCATATCTCTTCCCAAGTGTGCTCTGGAAATACTCTTTCAGTCCTTCTTTTAGGGGAAGAAGTCATTACATCAGCCTTGTAAAGTACACTGGCATGCAAAGTAAAATCTGTTTACTAGGGTGAAAAGTTGGTACGTTCTGTTTTTTTGAGGGGAGGTGAGCTCTAACGTCCCCCCAATATGCACGCTTCACTAAAAATCTCTAGCTCACCAATCTCCTCTTGTGTGCATTTGTTATTTAGTCTCGAGCTCTCCTACATTTTGTTTATCTGTTAAACTTTTAAGAATTGTTCCCTGCCTCTTTTCCATTCTGATTTTTAAAATTCTGATTAATATATAATTGCATCTGTATTGGCAGACCATGTAGATGCAGCATTTGTGAATTGCAAGCTATGCAGAACACTGAATATCATATTAAGGAGTTAGATGAAAATGAAAAGAACTTTAAACCCTAGCCTTTTAGATAGATTGCTGCTTTTAAAGATTATCTCTGGATTGCAAAAACAGACATGAATAATAATAGTGTAAACCTGACTAAAATATGACTCTAAAATATGAATGTCTGCCATCATAAAAGAATCTAATGATAAAACCTGAGGAAATAGACACTAAAAAATAACAGGTTATTTTCTCTTCCTTAAAAGTCCTGAAATTTAATTTTACCATTCTGTCACAGGATAAAACATCTATCCTAATGGAAAAACAACAAAAACCCATTTTATGAAAAGCCCTACAGATAATTTTTCACATGAGTACATGGAAATATCTATTTCATTTTTGGATAACTATTCTTTCTTGATGTAAAACACTGGTAGTCAAAATACTCACATACACACTTGCCTTCAATCATGAAACTCTGATAAGCACACAAATTGCAATACCATCATGCTAAATTAACTAATTCATTTATTAATCATTTTCTTTGAAAGCAGAGTGACAGTCAGGCACTGGGAATGCTGAAATTAAAGACTGAATCCCTGCCTTCTGAGGTCTTACACTTCAGCAAAGAGGTCACACATCAATAATTAATATATGATGTCACAGATATAAATACAGAAGTGAAGTAAAAAGAGACAATGAATCCAAACCAAAAGTTTCAAGAAAGGCTCCTAAGAAGAGGTGACATCTGAATGGAGTCTTTGAAGACCTTGTAACAATAGCCAGGCAAAGGTGTTCTAGACAGGAAGGATGTTTTGTGCAAAAGCAGAGATGGGTAAAACATTATTTCAGTTTTCTCAAATAGAATTAATCAGTCTCTTTATACAGGAACTCAGCATGCCATCTGTACTTCTGCTAGCATGAATAGAATGAATTTTTATTGCTCATCTTTCCTGGTGGACTGTAGCCTACTAGAAGCAGGCTGATACATCTTTGCACCTCCCATTTGTCTGGCACTTATAACTTGCCTGCATAGTTTTAATGGAATGAGCAAATGAATGACAGTAAGATTTCACAAGAATCACCTGTGAAACAGACTTCACCAAAGCACCAATGGTACCACTCATTAACAAACAGTTAACCAGGGATGGGGCAGAATAAAGTCTTAGCTTTTCAAAGAATTTCATTCCTGAGACATTTTTGTGGTCATGTTCAAAAAAAAAAAAAAAAAAAAAAAAAAAAGGGTTGAGGGGAGGTGCTCTGAGAAATGTGCTCTCAGATGGCACAGCTGGAATGAGAGAAATGGGAACTGTTTTCCATTTTACATAGTTTCTGGAAAGGGCAACAAGAACAAAAAAAAGCAACAGTGTTGGTCAGCATTCTCAGTCCCTGAGTTGAAAGGTGCTATAAACAGAGAAAAGTCTCATAGGCCAACTCTATGCAGGCTGTGTGCCAAGAATAGCTACAAAGTGGCAAGTTAAATCAGCCAGGGCTTGTGAGCTGTCTCAGGACTTGAGTCCCAGCTTGCACTTGTGAAAGTTATGCTGCAAAGGGAGCTACCTTTCCCCAGCACCGCCTGGGGCCTTGGCAAGTCTAATGGAGAATGAGTTTGATTTCAAGCCCTGCTCCCTTCAGGCAACTTACGAAGAAAAGCTGTAAGTCTATGGAGCTGGGAATGTCTGGAAGGAGTGAAGACCCATCATTTAAAACTAATTACTTTTTAAGGAAGTAGAGCAGAGAGCAGTGATTATTTCAACACCCATTCTCAGGGGAATTTCTGTAAGCCGGAATCAGCTAATGATGGTTAATAAAGGTAAATGTTCCCTGATTCTCGGGAAGTGATTCTTCATCCTGGGGCTTTTTGAGACTTTGTCTTCACTTGAATTTTGGGTGGAATAAAGCCCTCCTGGATTTATCCTAATCTAATACTCAAAGTTGGTAGTTCACAGGAGTCTGTCTATTATTCTAAAAAAGTATAACAGTGGATTAGCTACTGGCTTCTATCCCTCCAGCACAGCTCCCCCAGACAAGAGTGAACCTTTTATGACTGATGCTGATGTATCAAATTTTGTCCTCTCCTTCTAATAACAAAACAATGAAATGCAGTAATATGCCACTTTTTCTGACTTTTTTTTTTCTTCTAGGACATGTATGTTTCTTATCTCATTCAGAGGCATGCCAGCACATTTAACTAAATTTGAAAGAAAAACATTCCATAAACCCTTAAGACTGGATTAGTAATAAGGAGTAATTTCTCATCTGGAATAAACTCCAGAATTCAGCTTGCTCACCCCAGACACAAAACACAATAAAAAGAATGGTTGTTACAGTTACTAAATGAAGGATCTTTCACACTCAGCAGAGGGTAAAGACTGTCTCTTCTGTATCTCTGTATTACCCAAGACATTGAGCATCCATCTTACAGATACAAAGGATGTCTAGTTTGAAAGTTTGCCTATGTACATTTGTTTACGCACTCAGGCATGTACAGACTGCCAACTTTATTATTACCCAAGAGTAAAAATAAAAAAAATAGACTTTGCTCTCAAGAGATTTCCTTTCCATTAACTGCAATGCTAGGTGAGATGCATCAGTTTCATTTTTGCATGCTCCTTTGCTCCATTCAGTTTAGTACCGAAATAAAAACATGACATAGCTTTTGGGGCTAGGGTGGAATCTCATTCTTGCAGGAATTAATTGCCAGGAATTTTAAAGAGGGTCATCATCTTCTCTGTGTTCAGTCCTGCCCAGTAACAGAGAACAGCTATTAAAAGTATCCAAATGCTGGCTGCAAGGGGAAGTTGAACTCTGAACCAATATAAGCCCAATCAGATGCAGACATCCTTCCCATCCCATACCCCAGACTCCCAGTGAATCTTGAAGACCCTGGGGTTAGCCTTATCATTTTTTGTCTGTATAGTGATGGTCTGTGCTAATGCCCAAATGATCCTGACTTATTAAAGATTCTTCCTGGAAAAATATGATTTTTATTAGTTCATCACAACTTATTCTCAAAAAACCATTTATTCTTTATCGAGCCACAAATTTTACTTTGTTAACTATTTCTACTAGATTCCAAGACAATTTAGAAGCTATTGAGGTTGTAACATGATATCAGAACTAGTCCACTCTGTTAAAATAAAACAAAATAAAATCCAAAAACCTTGTTTTCCTTTTTGTTCTCTAATGAGAGGAAGAGGATGTGAAAGTGAAGATACAGTAACGCTAGTGTTTCCAATGATTTCATGACTTCTCTTCCAGCTATGCTGGTGTCATAGTAAGAGCCTGATGCTATTATTATCTCTGATTTTTTGATAAAGCTGAAAAACAAGTTCAACAAATGGTAAAACATCTGGATCTTTGACAGACAATGGCTTATAAAAGAGAATAACAAACAGTTATTTGGAGAGTATTAAGATGCAGATGGTTCATCAGGGATCACTTTAAAGGGTTTGTCAGAGCCTCCCTCTCAAAGACACCTACACGAGAGTCATCAGCTGCCAATAGCACTGAGGAAGATTTTCACATACCCAGCACTGTTTCTGTGACAGCCCTTTCCAAAATTACGAAAGAAAAACAAGCAAAGCACGATGAGGAAAAATGAACATTGCTTAATTTTTTCTTGCACCCAGTGCTTGAAACGGATCAAAGTCAGAGCTTCCACGCTCTTTATCTCAGCTCACTGCAGCTGTCCTTTCTGCCAAATGCAAAACAACTCCATTCTCTAGAAGAATCTGAATGCCCACTATATCCTTGACAGCGTTCCTAACAATAGACACCGAAGATAGAACACAGTTAGGCTTTCATTGACAAGAAAGGCTGGAGAATAGAGAACTGTGATCAGGCAGAAGAAAAATAAAAGCTGGAACAGTCAGTGGTCCGGCATCTCTCTCTACTACCCCCCATCTTTTATTTTTCTGAAAACCAAAGCTGTATTTTGGCAGAGTCCAGAAAAAGCAGGCTTGTAATTGTTAACGTAGTTCTAGTGGTTTAGGAGAAGCAGTGGGCTTGGCCGTATTATGGAATGACTCTGCAAATACAGCTCAGACCCTCAGGAGGGTAATTTCAAAAACCATTTCTTATCTGTATAAAGCCTTGCACACGAATTACATTGTTTCCATTTTCTCCAAAAGCATGCTTTCTCTCTCTCTAGATATCTGTATCTATAGATATAGCTATCTGTAACAATATATCTCTATAAGTTGTTTATATCTATATTTACATGTCAATATCCATATTTCTCTCTTTATAGAGAGATCTCTGATCTATATATTTTTAGAGAAATATGTTATGGATATTGACATATATACATGTATTTATGTATGATATATAAGACATGTACATATATTTATAGATATCTATATATCTATACATAAATATCTACATAGAGATCTCTCTATTTATATATATAGCCAACAATATCTATAACATATCTCTAAATATTTATATATGTTGTTATAGGTATTGCATATCTATATATAAATATTTTGTTATTACATCACATATATAAATTAAATGGAAAGCTTTTGGGAAAAATATATATAAATAAATATATAAATACAGGAGTTCTCATTTTTTGTTGCTTGGTCTTATTCAAAATTCCTAAGTGTAGTCTGCCACTATAATCTCTCCTCCCATGAAGTTCGTCTTAGAAATGTCATCTTGGCCAATAACTGCTCACCAAGGACTAGTACTGGTTTATGCAATTAAACAGTGGAGGATGCTGTATCCACTTCTTCAAGAGGTAAAAGGGGCTGATCCCTGTACTCCTAGGGATGAGCAAGCTAAATGTTCATCTGACGGTTATCTGAGCAGGTGCTGGGACTGCCACAGTTCTCGCTCATATGCATTTTGATGCTCTAGTTTTACAACCAGAGAATGTCAGTGTCAATAACATGATTATAAGTCTTATAAGCCATAGAATACAGTCTCTCACAAAATCATCTTTGAAAAATGGTCAGCTGGACTCCAAGAACAGAGAGATGGCAGCATTGTTTCCTTCAAGAGACATTTATTAAGCTTCTGGTAGCAACTCTGTGAATTGGGTATTATTGTCCTCATTTTACAGATGAGGAAATGGAAACTTGAGAAGATCACAGTTGAGACAAAGTGAGATCTTTAACCTAGGGCTGATTCCAAAGCCTTTATTTTTTGATCACTACAATATACATCTGACAGACGTTCTCTTTAACCCTTTCAAGACTATAAGACAAGGGTTCTACGTAAGGACAGACCGATGTTTTCAATAGTAAACACTGTGTAAAAGATAAGAGCATCATAAACTATGAGGCTGATTTAGGCAGCCAATTTCTAGTGTTTTCTTTTTTTGTTGCTTGTCTGGTTCTTTCACATTCTCTCTCTTTCTCCAAAAGTATAGTAACAATTGGTGTAAATATTAAGCTTTATCTATGTCACCCCACAAATGCTGAGTGTGATTCATCCAAGTCTATAACAGTGGTAGGGTGGCCCATTACCATTGACAGACAAGAAGAAGATAGCTGTTTAAACATGAGATAATTTGACTTTTCTGCTAAGCCTTGTGTGCCAAGTTAAATAATTACTCTCTCAGTTAAACAAGGTGTTTTGCTCATACAAGGTAAGGAAACTTGCAGTGCTTTTGGTTTTGTTCATTTCTCTTCACTAGTCATTGATAATGTGGTTTTTAACAACAAAATAATTAGTTAATTGAGATAGAAATGAAAATCACACTGGTCCCTGTGCATAAAAAATATATATTATAGATAGAACTTTGTACTTTCCATTTCTTTCATGTTGTTTAGTAACAGAATATTTTGCCTGAAGTTCCTCACCTGATCTTCTGGTTGGAGAATAACTGCCAAAATAATGTTTGAAATGCAAGTAGTATGGCAGAAAACTGTTAAGAGGAAAATGTTAGGGCCGGGAGAAAGGCTCCCTAGGAGCCAGAGTTCAGAACTCTGGCCTGGTTCTCTGTGCTAGTTATTGCTCAGTACCCAGTACCTAGAATAGTGTCTGGTACATGACAGACAATAGTAGCCAATAGATATCTGTCCAGTCAATGAATATAATTCCCTACTCTGGTGCTTTCTGCAGCTTCTAGAGGTGGACTCTTTCATTCAGACTGTTTTTACTCCATTTTATCTTCAAGAAAAGAGGCTTCACTATAGGGATAGCCCCAGGTTCACAGGAAGGCATCTTCTGTTCATTTGTTTCTTATTCAAGCTTCCATACTGTAATCTATACAACAAATCAGACCAGGATATGAAAGACAGAGGGCACCTCCTCAAGGTTGCCATTGCCTTAAGACCATTTATTTTGAGAGGTAACCATGCTTGAAACATACTTATGTTAAGACTACAACATGAATTTTATTTAAAATGCAATCCCTGATTGTAGAAGACAGTTTTGTGACCAGTGAACTCTGTGGATCAGCTTTTGATGGACAAAGAGAAAAGACTTGACTTCACCTTAATGACTGGTCTGTAAGACGGGAAGTTTAAGTTCTAAGGCAAATGGACTAAAGGCCAGCCTAAGAAACAATGCAAACCCCTTACACTGGTGTTTCTGTTCCGCTGATGACTTTCTCCATGATCCTGAGCTGATGGACAACTATATTCACACACACTGTTCACAACCATTCTGGAAGTAATTTTCAGCTGCAACCAAACAACCAGGGACTTACTGGTGTTGCACATGCAGCAACTAATACCAGTGGTCTAGGGATCATGTTGTCTTACACATCACATGTGCTTGATGGGTCTGATCAACGTTATGATTGAACCGGCTCTGCACCTGTATTCTTCCTTGCACCTTCACGTGAAAGGTGATGCAAACAGGACAGGTTGGAATCAGGCCTTTGAGCCACCTGAGTGCAATTGGAGACATGGAGCTAGGCTTTAAGAATAACTTTGAGGGTCCTCAAGTAATGTCCACCCTCTTTCATAGGAGTAACAGGTCATCTACCTCCCATCAAAGGAATTTAAAACAATTTGGAACTCAATAAGCAATGTTACACTGAGCCTGTTTGTCTGGCAGAGAATACTCAAACATGTATCAGACTCATCATGTTAGCAGTCTGTCAGTAAATATTTACCACCTTGAGACAAAAGTATAATATTCAGTATTGTGATGTCTAAATTAGTAGAAAAGACAAACACAAGTATAATAATTACAGAACAATACAAGCAAGTTTAAGTGTAGAATTCAGTGGCTGGTTGAGATGTCAGTGAATCAAGAGCTTAGAAAACAGCTGTGTTTCCAAAATACGTTGGCAGCAATCTACATGTGTTCTCAGAGATGTAACGGGAGTCAGGCACTCACAGAAGCTGACATACCATAATGACCCTGAATCATAGACTTCAGCATACAAACTCATGATGTTCTATTGTTCCAATAAGAATAATATCTGGGATGCCAGACATACACCTGCCCAAATCTCCCTGCAGAAGGCAATCCAATTCCTCATTCTTTCAGCTGACTTGGCAGAGGAATGGGGTGTGTGTGTGTGTGTGTGTGTGTGTGTGTGTGTGTGTGTGCGCGTGTGTGTGCGTGTAGGGTCAAGGGGGCATCTTAGTTCAAGCTTACTATATCGGGAGGACAGGGCCATGAAGGCTGGAGTGAGGAACAGGGGAGGATGAAGGATAGGGACTCCAGGATGGGAAACTGGCATGAGGCTCTGCAAGCAGCGATAATGAAGAGACATCCGGGTCCTAGCGGGCAGAGAGGAAGTGTGGGAACTGAAGGCATTTTTCCCTTTGCTCTGCTGCTGGTCACTGGCAACATGCTGCCTCACCAAACCCCAGCTCTAATCATGGCTCCTGCAGGGATTCTGGAATCAGGAAGAACACACACATAATGAGACTTTGATGGATATTGTCCTGAAGCAACCAGGAAAATAAAAAGAAGTAAATTTTAGTGTGAAAGCAGTTCCTGGTCCTTTGGCTTGGAAACCACTTCTGCTTTCCTGATCCTTGCTGCTTCCCTGCAGACTCTGCAAACCTTGCATACTGCTTCAGGCAAGAGGTCTGTTCTGGTAATAAAAGTGCCTTGGGGTTTGCATTCATGATAGTGTTTTCATGAATTTTCATCTAAAAACAAATAATAGACCCCTCAAGAATTGTTCCCAGGATTTCACACATATGACATGAAAGTTTAAAATCAACTTTTCACCTGCTGTTTTTATTTAACAGAATCACATATTAGGAAAGCGAATCATTTGCTATTTTAAAATCTGAAATAGAGATAAAGTTGTACAGTAGGCTTCAGAGGGAATACTTGCTCAGCTAAAGGAAAAAAAAATGATAGGAGTTCCCCCAGGGATGATCTGGCTCCAGTGCAACTCATTAGTGTGAGATATTCTTGCTGGCCATGGCTTGGCTAATATTCTCCCCAGCCCCTACCCCTCTCCC
>NW_012114599.1:9068207-9088413 GCF_000951035.1 Colobus angolensis palliatus | reverse complement strand
AAGAATTGTTCCCAGGATTTCACACATATGACATGAAAGTTTAAAATCAACTTTTCACCTGCTGTTTTTATTTAACAGAATCACATTTTAGGAAAGCGAATCATTTGCTATTTTAAAATCTGAAATAGAGATAAAGTTTTACAGTAGGCTTCAGAGGGAATACTTGCTCAGCTAAAGGAAAAAAAAAATGATAGGAGTTCCCCGAGGGATGATCTGGCTCCAGTGCAACTCATTAGTGTGAGATATTCTTGCTGGCCATGGCTTGGCTAATATTCTCCCCAGCCCCTACCCCTCTCCCCTCCACTTCTACCTCAGCTGAAACACCCAAGCCAAGGAAAACTTCACAGGGAGAATAACTCCTGTGTTGTGCTGCAGCCAGTTCATCCTGGGAGTCAGTTATGTATACCTCTCCCCAGTTCCGTGTTTAGTGACTTCATATTGGAGGCTTGAAATCATCCGCTTAGTATTTACATCATGGGTATAGGCAAATGCTACAAATCAGGACTTTTCTTTGGGGATGGATGTTTTGAGCTAATTTACCAGTACATCACTGGGTAAAAGTGAACAAATACTTTTCTGAATCCACAGAATCTTAAAAAGTACTTTACTTTGAAAATCTCTCTACTAAGTAATCATACCTTTTTTTTTTTTTGGGGTAGAAGTGGGAATCTCATTATGTTGCCTGGGCTGGTCTCGAACTCCTGGCCTCAAGTGATCCTCCCAACTTGGCCTCCCAAAATGTCAGTATATTGGGATTATAGGCCTGAGCCACTGTGCCCAAATGACCATATCTTTTGACTGGACAATATTATCGTATGTTCTATAAACCGTATTAGTTTCAGAACTAATTGTAATGCTCAAATACAATGATTCTTTTTTTTTCAGTCAAATGTATTATAAAACTTTTATGCAACGTCATTTTCCCCCTTTGGGGAAAGTAGAGGGATATAAGCTACAAAAGAATAAAAAAGTAGGTAAAGTAACCAAATTCTGTTTTTTAAAAAAATAAGTTACTTTGACAGAGTGTGCTGAAAAATATTGTTGAACTATTTGTAATCATGTTTCTAGTTAGAAAATTTATTAGTATAGTTTATAGTACAATGCAAAGGGAAAAAATCCAACTTCTCTATTCAGGTTACAGATGTGATTTCACATTTGGGAGTTGTGGGAGAAACGAAAAGAACCCTTAACAAGTTTCTTGCCAGATTGCTTTGAGTTCCTAAATGCCTCATTTTGTAGCCATTCATTGGAATTGAGCTACTGTCTCCAGACAATCCCATTAGATATATATTGGTTCCCTAGAAAGGTAACAAAAAAAAGTTACTAAAAAAATAGGAAACAGCCCAGTGCAGTGGCTCACACCTGTAATCCCAGCACTTTGGGAGGCTGACACAGGCAGATTACCTGAGTCAGGAGTTGGAGACCAGCCTGGCCAACATGGTGAAACCCTGTCTCTACTAAAAATATAAAAATTAGAGGGGCTTGGTGGTGCATGCCTGTAATCCCAGCTACTCAGGAGGCTGAGGCAGGAAGAATTGCTTGAACTTGGGAGGTGGAGGTTGCAGTGAGCCGAGATCGTGCCACTGCACTCCAGTCTAGGCGATAGAGTGAGACTCAGTCTCTAAAATAAAATAAAATAAAATAAAATATTAAATTAAATTAAAAATAAAGAGGAAAAAATGATCAGATTAGCAGAAAGGAATGGGAGATGAGGAAGTAGATTAGAAGACAAACATATTTTTTAGGTAGTTGGTGCTAGGAGAAGTCTTGAGCAAGTGTTTTACTGGAGAATTAAAAGGACTGTAATAGTGAATTTAAAATGACATAAATCAATTTGGCAGGGATACGAGGGAGGAGGAGTTTTTGCTTATTATTTAGTCTCAGGTTGGACTGCCACCTAAACGGTTGCATTAAGTCAAGGAGACCCCATATCCTCTTCATTACTGTGCCTTGCAAGGTGCCTAGATGAAATGAAAGTGAAAGAACGGGAAACACAGTATGAAAGGCAAAGAACTGCAGCTGGAAAAAAAAAAAAAGTTCCTTTGTTTTTATCCTGGTTTAATAGTTTGACAAATTCTACATCTTCTAGTTGACCCATATATAGGTCAACTCTATATATAGCACTGATTCTCACAAAGTTTGGAGATAGCATTAGATTTTAAACTTTATTTTCTTTGCACAACAATTTCTTCATCCCCTTCGATAGACTATATGCTTCTATAGAAGCAGATGCATTGTCAAAGAAAAAGACGGCAGCAGAGTCTGGGCCAGATTTACCATAATGTATGTCCTGGGAGATCTTGCTTCTCTCACATTCACCTGGTTAACTATCCATGAGTCCATGTTAAATACTCAAAAACAGAATTACAGTAAAGAAAAATGGATATTTTAAAAACAATGGTATCTTGTTTTGGAACCAGTAAACAAAAAGTAGTTTAGTTGACATAGGTAATTGTATGTGTTAGTCAACAGGATTTGAAGGACCCTAAAATACCCTCTACTATAGCTATAATAATGAGCAATAATAACTTTCTTCTCTTTATTTCTTAGATGTGTGAAAGTCCTATATGCATATCCCACATGGATATGCCAGTCTATATAGGTATATTCCTGTCTTCTGTTTTGATACATACCAGTTAAAAAACTGAACAGAAAGTTTCAAGCAAATTGGTTAAATTCCAATTGATTCCCCTGGCAACTTTGATGAAAAGGTTTATGCCTATGACAGAAATGTCTAATCAGTGGGCAAACTTTCTAGACATAAAAATTCAACGTAATCTACAGAAGACAAATTTTGTCAATTGAACATCAGGATTGGAATTTCTGGTAGGTGTCAAGTGACGATAGTACAAACTATAGTTTTATTTATAAGGGAACTGGATGTAGGCAACTTCTTTCAGTCTTTTTATCACAATCTTTCTAACAAGACCCTTCTTCTCTTCAGTCATGAAGAAGCTTTGTGCTGTTGATTACCAGGAGTGTTTTCTCAAACAAACTTTCCAGCCTAAAATGTCAAGCCACAGATGAATATCAGGAAGGCATGTCCAAAGTGTTCAATCAGTGATTCTGAGTTTATGGAAGTTACTGGTATGATGACATAGCTTTATAGCTGAGTTTCTCACTGTGTTCATAAAATAAAAAATTTCAAAAGTAGATCAATGCTCTGCATCCGCAATAGAAAGATAAGTTCCCCTGCTCAAATTCCCAAAGTTATCTAGGTTTTAAGCTGGGAGTTCCCTGAAAAACCCAGGGTGCCAACAGCATAAGGTGATCTACTCCCATTTGTAGATAAGTCACTAGGATAGTTTTACTTAAAGAGGCAGGGGTTTGTGTAAAGAGGAGAGGACTTCTATAAATGGCATAATCTGAATGTGCATTTTGAAAGTGCCACATGAGCAACTTTGCCCACCTGTCAGTCCAGAGACGTACTGCTAAAATCACCTCTGAAAGATCCACATGACCTCAAATATTTAAAGAATAACTTCCAGCCGGGCGCGGTGGCTCAAGCCTGTAATCCCAGCACTTTAGGAGGCCGAGGCGGGCGGATCACGAGGTCAGGAGATCCAGACCATCCTGGCTAACACGGTGAAACCCCGTCTCTGCTAAAAAAATACAAAAAACTAGCCGGGCGAGGTGGCGGGCGCCTGTAGTCCCAGCTCCTGGGGAGGCTGAGGCAGGAGAAAATGGCGTAAACCCAGGGGGCGGAGCTTGCAGTGAGCTGAGATCCGGCCACTGCACTCCAGCCTGGGCTACAGAGCGAGACTCCGTCTCCAAAAAAAAAAAAAGAAAGAATAATTTCCAATGTCTCTTAACGCACCTTTTATTATTTTATGTTAGTGTATTTATCCATTGAATTTTTCTGTTAATATAAACATTTTAATCATATTTTCATTAGATGAGCTAAAATGGATGTACTCTTAAATTTTACTGCGAGGTTGAAGTCGCATTCAGTCATAACACCCTGATTGCTGGACAAGACATCTTTACTTTATTTTATTTTATTTTATTTTATTTATTTATTTTTTTTGAGACAGAGTCTCGCTTTGTCGCCCAGGCTGGAGTGCAGTGGCACCATCTCGGCTCACTGCAAGCTCCACCTCCTGGGTTCATGCCATTCTCCTGCCTCAGCCTCCGAGTAGCTGGGACTACAGGCATGCACCACCACGCCCGGCTAATTTTTTGTATTTTTAGTAGAGACGGGGTTTCACCGTGTTAGCCAGGGTGGTCTCGATCTCCTGACCTCGTGATCCGCCCGCCTCGGCCTCCCAAAGTGCTGGGATTACAGGCGTGAGCCACCGCGCCCGGCTGCTTTTTTTTTTTTTTTTAATACCACCAGCTCTTAATCCTTACAAGATACAAACCATCAAAAGCACCTTTATAATCGACATACGTCAGAGATCTAACATCATATTAACTTCAAGCACATGCAGGTAGCTAATTATTTTATTTCTAGTCTTTACAAGTACATGGTCAGTTAAATAGAAACCACATAAACAGCTTGACATGTGGTATGGTGGAAAGAAATTTTAAAAAGAGGAAGGAAAAACTAAACCATGAGACCAATATATAGGGTCTTTTTCTTCCTATGACATACATGCTCTCATTAGGGCACTGACAAAAGAAAATATATTTTTCAGAACTTTTCTACCTCTGATGCTAACAAACACAAGAGAAACCTTCAAAAGCCTACTGCTGACACTTCAGACTATTGGTGCATCCTGTCTCTCGTGATGTCCCCTGCTTCATAATTTGATGGCCTTTTGGAGGGCTGGGCAATGAAACTGCCATGTTCATTGACTCTTATGATTCCATGGACTCTTCCATGGAGCTTTGGGCTTTGTCTCCAGTGTCTGAGCTAGATTTTGGGTTATGCTGCTGTGGAACAGCTGTTTCCAGAGCCACCCCTCTAGAGACATACTTGGTCACCTGCAAGGATTTACATGATTATCCATCATGGGGACAAATCTATCCCAGGAAGACTCATTTCAGAATATAATACAGTGTGGATGGAAGACCTAATGGAGAGAAGTGCACCCCCACAGGAGTGACTGTGATCTATCAAATCAATAAGACCTTGGAAGCTTTCTGTCAGCTGACTTCAGAGAACACTGGTTCCCCTCTCAACACACCACTGTACTTTTAATTTGTCTTTTGTTAAGTCATCCTGAGGAAAAGGCTGCTGGACTGGGAGATTTAAGATTTTGAATAGTGCTAACAGAATAGAAAAATAAAGTTCTATTATGCTGCCTATTCTCTTAACCAAACTCTGTAATAAGAGCATCTATTCCTTCATCTAGTGAACTGTCAAGTAGGGCACAGAGAAAAGGCATTTGGAAATTGATCTCAACTGCCTTTGAGAAACCACAGATCATGGGAGAAGAGGACCTGTGTGCCTTTCCATCTTAACTCTGGATCACTCTGCTCCTCATTTCAGAGGCCTTCTTTCCCTTCTTAGAGTAGATCTTATTTTGTTGTTGTTATTTTCTGCCAGAAAATCTTTATACATGCTGTTTCTTCTTCCTTGGAATGCTTCTCCTCCACTGTTCATTTGCCTGAACACCTCACTTAACTCAGGATTCTCTTAGTCAATCTCTATTGACCTCGTTAATTTTTAAAGCATTTTCTTACAATCTGCATTTGTACCTTTGGTTCATCTAAAAGTCTCACAAAGGCATGAAAGCCTCACAAAAGCAGGGAATATGGATGCTAACATGAAGTAGGAGCTAAGTAAATATTTGCCGTATTAAAGAATTTTTAAAAATAAGAGTAAATAAATGAAGGCTCTGCAAAACATTGACAACCGTAACTCTGGATTGTATATAAAGTTGTATTGATGCTGCTGTGTTCAGTTAAAGGAACCTTAATCTCAACTTGGAGCTTTAGAGTTTGTACTAGTCACTGGAAATTTCAATCATTCATGTTTTAAATCACATTTTTCTCAATCGGAGCATATCCTTTAGGTAAAATTTAAACATTGCTCTCTTCACTTAATATGAGAGACTCAATATCTAGCTTTACAGGGCTTTGTAAGAGCAAGGAAAATCACTCTACTGATGCTAAGTGAAGGGTAGAGAAAGCAATTCTATTAAGCTTTTGACCTAGTTTCTCTCTGGTTACTTCAAGGCAATTGAAAAGTCCTCGATTAGGTGCAATTTGCTAGTGACGGCTATCAGTACAGAGGCATATAGATGGAGTAGGTTCTGTAGACTCATCTATGGTATATTCATTTACATAATTTTCTGTCATAAAAAAAAAAAACGCCAAACTTGTAACATTACTGAGTCAGTCTTAAAACAGAGTATCCAGATGTTATTTTAGAAACAGCATTGATTGGGCGCAAAGATCAAGGCATTTTTGACGATTACATAAAGGTGTATATGGCAGCTTTAGTGAGTTTGGAGTATAGAAAGTGTTGGGATGAATAGAATCCATAGCAACCAGTTTAAAGTTTTCAGTAAAGCACTGAATGGTAAAGGGAAACCAACTAGAATTTGCTGCTCATTCACCTCAAACTGCACGGAGATATCTTTAGGCTCAAAATGGACAAGGAGACTATTATGTATATTCTTTGATCCAGCAATTTTACTTCAAGAGTTTATCTTACAGATAAAGTTTTACAAGTGCATAAAGATTTTTAATGCAGTATCATTTTTTTTAAGTTGGAAACAACTTAATGTTCATCAATTTGAGGTTTCTTTTTTCCTATCACATTGATTGTTTGCTATCTGCCAGAAATTGTTGTAAAGCACTTTTCACATAAAAACTCAATTTGTCTTCATAACAACAATCTTCAGCTACTCTCCCTACTTTAAAGATGAGGTAAAGTAACTTGTGGGGGACCACAGAGGTATTTAGCGGCCAAGCTAGGATTTGAATTCAGACAGGCAATAAAAAATGAAGTAGACCCAAACTTGCCGATAAAAAACCTAGGGCATATTTTTAGGTTGAATAAAAGCAATTTGTGTATATATATACACACACATACATTACGAAGGTCTAGAAGAATCTGTTCAAACCAACCAAGGGCAGGCACCTCTTGCTTATAAGCAGATGCTTGAAGAGAACTTTCCCCTTTTACTTTTTAAAAAACATCTAAATTGTTTTAATTTTATATTTTTAAATGTTAAAAAGTTATGTATGTCTGGTTTTAGAAAATAAAGTTAAATGCAATTTCACCCCCACCTTTAAAGAAACAACCAAAAAGGTATAGCACTTACTGTTCATCATTTTGTTTCCTAACAATTAAAACATGTTATTAAGGAATTCAATTTAATACGGTCTATAGTCACATGTACATATAATACAGTTCTGAATAGATGGCTTCCGCTGGGGGGGAAAAAGGAACACAAAAATGTTATAATATGTTAAGTTCAGAACTTTCCCAAATATCTTTAGACACACAGCATAATACATGAGAAAAAAGATAACTATAGATAATCCATAAAGATAACAAAGTTGTTTAATAAAGAATGGATTGAAAATTTATTTAAGAAACAATTAATTTTTTTTTTGATATAAGGTCTCACTCTGTCACCCAGGCTGGAGTGCAATGGTGCAATCATGGCACACTGCAGTCTCAAACTCCTGGGCTCAAGTGATCCTCCAGCCTCAGCCTCTGGAGTAGCTGAGACTACAGGCATGTGCCACCATGCCCAGCTAATTTTTTAAAATTATTTTGCAGAGCCTGGGTCTTGCTAAGTTTCCCAGGCTAGTTTCAAACTCCTGGGCTTGACAGATCCTTCCGCCTAGGCCTCCCACAGTGTTGAGATTATAGGAATGACCCACCATACCCGGTCAAAAAAGTAACACATTGGAAGTAAAAATCATAATAAAAGTTGTAATGATTTGGTGTATACTATGTCATTCTAAAATAATGTATGCATTTCCTTCTAAATATCTATCTATCAACATTAGTAAAGAAGTGGGAAAATTCTTTCTCCTGAAATTCATGTTACTTATTTAGCATCATAAGGAGAGTCATTTATGTGATGGATGCTAAAAGGGAGGATTACAGTCCAACAGATATTGATCATAAAAATGAAATGAGGCACCTGTGGATCATGAAATACTGACGCTGGATTTTATTAACTCCTATACAGTGATAATGTGATTGAAAGATTATGAATCCTATAAATGAAATATATTTAACAAGCCCCTACTAACACAAACACTTGACTCTCAGACCATCCACAAATAATCTACATTTAGAATGCACTATGTCTAAAGACAGCTATCATTAAAACTTAAGGGCAAAACTGCCCTCTCTGCCTACTTCTGAAAGAGCTTGCCTTTGTGAGCAGGAGGGGAAGGGAAGAGAGACAGTGTACCCAAGGAAAGGAAGGTGGTGGTGGCAGAGAGAGAAAGGCGTTTCTAGTGCCCAGGCCACAGTGAGAATTTGAGAATTGCCTTTATTGTCTACAGAACTTGTTATTGCTCTTGGGTTTTTGGCTAAAAAACCTAATAATTGACTCAGTTTTGCGAGGAAATAAGAAACGGGCCTCAATTCACTCTCCTTAATTCATTTAGTTGGATCTGATTTTCAGTGTGTGTTAGTACTCCCTCTGTAGCAACTGAAACATATTAAAAATGACTCTAGAAAAAATATATGCTAGAAAGTGCTTCAGTTACTTTTTCCTTAACTAGGAGAGCCCAAGGCAAAATGACTAGGTCTCAAAATTTCTAGGAATGACATTTCCTTCATCTGAGAAACTTGAAGCTGCTACAGACCAATGGAATATAAGGGATTCATTATTTAATGCACAAAATCCAGGCTGCTGCTTTAGGGCAAACAGAAAAAAAGTCAAAATTTGCCTCTATATAGAATGCTAAAAACACCTTTAAGAAATAAAGTAAGTCATAGGAAACTGGGCATAATTGAAGTTCCTAAAGCCAAAATTTTCACTTTTTTACTTGTAATCCAATTTGTGGTATAATTTTCCTAAATCCTACTTCTGATTATTTTTAAATTTTTCTTTATACCAAATAAAACAAAGTTAAAGATAGAACTCTGCTAAAAATTTCAATGTAAATAAAAAATTAAATCATTTTAATAAATTATATTGTCATGCTAGTATTTTGTTTACTCTTGTTATATTTTATCATTTTATTTTTGACTAATCCATCAGTCTGTGGGAAATGTTTGTCGATGCTGAAATTGCCATGAGCTATCTTTGCTCTATTTCCTTCACCTATGTCATCATCAAGTTCACCAATTACCCTATGTTTTCACCCAGGTAGTTGACAAAGCATTGAATGGGCCTAGCCAAGGACTGTTCTATGGCACTCCACTAGAAACTCCCTCTAGACCAGTCTGACATCAACCCATATACATTGGTTTGGTAATCAGCTACATAATCCAGCCTTCCTTGACCTCATATTTCTACATCTTGGTCATGTGACTGTAATTAATTTTTTTTTTCTTATATGTCTTGGTGAACTGAAGGCATGTGATATGGGATTCTCCTGATCTTACCACTAGGGACTGTGTCAAAAGACATAGAAATTGAAACTGGGTTCCTCGAGAGCAGACATTATATCCTATTCATCCCTTAATTCTGTTTCAAAACCAGTGACTACAAGACATAGAAATACATGTTCAATGATAAATACGTAATACATGTTCAAAAACTATTGGGAGAGTCTCAGGATTTTGAAAAAGTTGTTTTGTAGTCCTAGCTATGCCACAGTCTTGCTCTGCGACTCTGGACACATTTCATTGTCTCCAAGAACCTGAGTTTTAAATCTGAAACAAAAATGTGCTGAAACGTTTTAAGATTCTCTTTCAGGTATAGATTCTACCTAGATTTATCATTTCCACTTTGTAACAAAGTGGGACGATGACCCATTGTTTTCTAACTCGGTAGTTTTCTGGAAACAATTTAAAATGCATTTTTTCAGCACGTCAGTGCATCCTGAGATAAAACATTGTATAGTCTCTACTTTGTGTAAAGCAAACGTTTTCATCACTTATCTAAAGACTTAATCTTTTTTATACCAATCATCTGTAAGTTTAGAAAAATAATGCAATTGAATTTTTCATCCAGCTGTTTACCATACATAAACTTAGAAATCCTAAAATGTCTTATTGAAAGTGCAGCGATTTTCGCATTGGTAGAGTAACAGTCTCAAGAAACGAATGAAGCTTTAATGACTCATCTTCAATTCAAGAGGAGGGGCTACTATTGTAAAATATTAAGCTGAAAAATTCCAAACATAACTAAGATAAAGATATGACTTAACATTCTGTTTTTTGTTTTTTTTTTTGAAACAAAATCTCACTTTGTCACCTAGGCTGGAGTGCAGTGGTGCGATCTCAGCTCACTGCAACTTCCATCTCCCAGGTTCAAACTATTCTTCTGACTCAGCCTCGTGATTAGCTAGGATTACAGGTGTGCACCACCACTCCTGGCAATTTTTGTGTCATTTTCGTAGAGACACAATTTCACCATCTTGGCCAGGCTGGTCTTGAACTCCTGAACTCAGATGATTCACCCACCTTGGCTTCCCAAAGTATTGGGATTACAGGTGTGGAGCCACCATGCCTGGTCTGTACATCCTAAAAAACCCCAGTGCTCTTTCTGCTGACTGAGGCTAATTAGTGTGGGTAATAAAAATTGGGCACACATATCAAACACAAATTGGCTACTTTGTCCAGCAAACTGCTTCCACCAAAGCTCTAGCTAGGAATTGCATTACACTGACTACTTGGCTCTTTTCTTTCCCTAAATGGATTTGGTTATACAATTAGAAAACCGGGTATACTTTGTTTTCAACAGATTAAATTTAATGGGTTTTATGAAGAAAATTTTTATGTTTTCATGTAAAAAAGGTAATTAGTTAAGGGATTTTGGGGGTAGGAGGATGAGGCACACAGGGGACGAAGGGGCGTACTCATTTCAGGAAAAATAATACGCAACAAAATATTCACAAATATTTTGCTGTCCCTCAGGCTGATGAATTAATCATTTTGATTAGTTCCAGATAAATCCTACCATTTTATCTATTTTGAAAGAAATTAGAAGGCTATGGTTTCAACATTATGTTCAAGTTTTTGCTAACTTGTAAAATGGTAACATACGTGCTCTGGAATACTGCTGTAAGGATGACATAAGAGATGGTACACGAAAGCATGCAGAAAACTAAACACTTATAGGATCTTAAATGTAATTGTATAGTAATTCCTGATGGTGAAATAAAATAGATGTTCCTTTATTTATAACTCAAGGATGTTTGTGAAGAATACATAGAATAAACAATTTAGATGTTCACACTCTAGCCTTGGCCTTGTCACTTCTCCTTCCCCTCATTGCTGACCCCACCCCTTTAATCTACCTCCCCCCAAAAGTGGCCAAATACTGGGAGTAAAGAGAGTGGCAATGAACCTGGATCTACTTGGGGAGGAGGCCTCTGCTACTCAAAGAGTAAGAAAAACACAACGTTCCAGGCTCCTGATTCTCAAGCAACACAGTTACTTGGGGTATTTCTCACCAAGTGACCTGGATTTGAGGTTGGCAAGTGTTGCACACCCCACGTTTCTGGGTGACAGAGCCACGTGAGGCTGTTGGGCTGCACCTACCAGCTAATGGCTCTGTGGCTCTGTGTGTCACAAACAATTTGTTTCTACATCTCCACATCTCCTGGCATTAGGATCCAGGAAACAATGTCCACACTCATTATCCATGAAGGGAGTTGATGGCCTAAGTGATTTGCCTGCATTCTACAGAGTGGAGAAATACTTATTAAAGATAGGTTTAGTCACAAGATTGCACTGTCAGCAGTCAGACTCTCCTTTCTTGACTTTTCTTTCCCTCACTCTCTAATAAAATTGTGGCTAAACTTATCTCCTACTTGGATTATTTGTCTTGAGACGAAGGAGCCCCGGAAAATCTGTTCTGAAACTGAATGTGACGTGAGGAAGGGAAAGGAGATGTAAGAAAGTGACAAATTGCTGGCTCAATTCTCAGGAAGAGGTGCTGCAGAGGTGATTTGGAAGCATTGGGACTTGTAAGGGTGATGATCCAGGAATTTGGGGACTGTGCTCTTTGCCTACATCCTCCCCCACCTTCAATCTATATACTACACCTACAACAGCTTCCCATCTGCCTCTGCCCAAATAGTCTCCAAAGTGGAAATGCAGTTCCGTGGAAGAGAGTTTTAGCATAATAATCCCTGGGCCTTTTTCTATGCTTATGACAGAAATAAAGTGAATTGCCAAGGAGTAGACCTCTCTCCCCACTAATCAGTTTAGAATTGTGTTGACAAAGTAGTGGCAAAATCTCCGGAAGAATCTGCCTATGAGCCTCCTAAACTTCTGCATCCCATGCATGCATAGATACCTCTACCACAATTCTGACTTTTGGGAAAGGAAGTGAGCATACAGCACCAATACTTCCAAAGAATTTAGACCTTCAGGCTATCACTGTTCTCAAAGTTTCCGGTTCCTTATCCATAAAATTCTGAAACTGGGCCACAGGATCTTCTAAGTCTGCCAACCCAGCCCTGAGGGCCCATGAAGATCAATGCTTCTTGCTTTGGTGACAAAAATAAAAATAAAAAACAACAGTTAGGGCTTGGTTTTTAATTCCCCATGAGCCAATTGCTCTCTCAGTAAAATCTAGGACCCTTAGTTCCTCCAATATATGCCAAGTATATACTAAGTATATGTTAAGTATAATGCTAAGTATTATCTTGTTCCATTCTTACTGCAATCCTATAAAGTCATTCTTGTTATCACACCCATCTGACAGATGAGAAAGCAGATCTAGACAGGTCACATACCTAATACAAGGTCATGTGACTAGTAAATTGTGGAGCCAGGATGTGCTTCACTGCTTTAGAAGTTCTAGTGTTTAAAATCCAGAATGTTCCATTCCATAAAAAAAGACATTCTACGTTTCTTATTTGTTTCCTAGGCTGGCCCACAAAAACAAAGTATTGTTTAGTGTCTCAGCATAAGTCTGAAACAAGACATGCATGGTAAACTAGTTTCTTGAGCTCCACTGTGCCCTTCTGAGCCCAGGAATTCTCGGCAGTTCAAACCTCAGACACATGCTCTGAGGCTTCCATTTCACCACAGACTAGAACTTGAGCTCAGATTCTGGACACCAGAAACCTAGCCCTTCTGACCTTAAGAATGACAAGCCTCTCCAGAAGCAACGTCAGGAAAAGGCTGAAGACACTAGCAGCCGTTGAGAAATTAATCCAGCTGCAGCAGTCATTTATTTTGCTTTATAGAGTATCTTTTTTTGCAGAACGATCTTAAAAATCCAGGAAAAAGTATGTAACCAAATACACAGAGCAAAGAACTGTGATGAGTTACCAACACATTTCTCTCACTAGTAGGTTAAGACAATTTACTTGATATTTAGTAATAATCTATATGTAATTGTCCTTTTTTTGAGGATAGGGATATTTCAAGGTGAAAAGAGGTAAGAAAATATGGTTGATCCCTACAATTTTTTGGAAACAGAGGAAGAAAAATGGTCAAGGAAGTTCAGAGGGCTGAAGATAGGTGGTCTTCAGCTTTGCATCTTGATTTTTGCACTAACTAGCTTCATGATCTGGGATAATAACAATGATAAAAATAGTGATAATAACCTTCATTCACTGAATTGTATGTGCCAAGAATTTGCTAAGTGCTCTATATGTATTATTTCCTTTAAGATTTAAAACAACACTATAAACTGAAAGTTATAAGTCCCATTTTAGACATAAAGAAACTGAAGTTGAAGTTGTGATAACTTGTCCAAGGCCACAAAGCTGTTAGTGGCTAAGTTAGTATTAGAACATAAATATGAATCCAAAACTCATCCCAACTGAATCCAAACTGATTACCTTCAGGCTATAACTGTCTTCAAAGTTTCAGGTTCCTTATCCATAAAATTCTTTTTTAATGTTTTTTTTTAAATTTTTCATTTCCATAGGTTTTGGGGGAAACAGGCGGTACTTGCTTTCATGAGTAAGTTCTTCAGTGGTGATTTGTGAGATTCTGGTGCACCAATCCCCCAAGCAGTATATATACTGAACCCAATTTTTTTTTTGAGATGGAGTCTTTCTCTGTTGCCCAGGCTGGAGTGCAGTGGCACAATCTCAGCCCACTGCAACCTCTGCCTCCTGGGTTCAAGCAATTCTCCTGCCTCAGTCTGCCAAGCAGCTGGTATTACAGGCACCTGTCACCACGCCAGGCTAATCTGTGTGTGTTTGTGTGTTTGTGTGTGTGTGTGTGTGTGTGTGTGTGTGTGTATGTTTAGTAGAGAAGGGGTTTCACTATGATGGCCAAGCTTGTCTTGACCTCCTGACCTCAAGTGATCCACCTGCCTTAGCCTCCCAATGTGCTGAGATTACAGGTGTAAGCCACCTCATCTGGCCCCAATTTGTAGTCTTGTATCCCTCACTCCCCTCCCACCCTTTCTTCCAAGTCCCCGAAATCCATTGTATCATTTTTATGCCTTTGCATCCTCATAGCTTAGCTCCCACTTATGAGTGAGAACATACGATCTTTGGTTTTCTATTCCTGAGTTACTTCACTTAGAATAATAGTCTCCAGTTCCATCCAGGTTGCTGCAAATGCCATTAATTCATTCTTTTTTATGGCTCGGTAGTATTTCATTTTGTGTGTGTGTGTGTATATGATATATATGATATACATCATACATATATATCATATATGATATATATCATACATCATATATGTGTACATATGATATACATGATATATGTATATATGATATATGTGTATGACATATATCAATTATTATAAATATATCTCATATATAACAATTTCTTTATGCACTTGTTGACTGAGGGCATTTGGGCTGATTCCGTATTTTTGCGGTTGCAAATTGTGCTGCTATAAACATGCACGTGCAAGTATCTTTTTTCTGTAATGACTTCTTTTCTTCTGGGAAAATATCCAGGAGTGGAATTACTGGATCAAATGGTAGTTCTGCTTTTAGTTCTTTAAGGAATCTCCACACTGTTTTCCGTAGTGGTTGTACTACTTTACATTCCCACCAGCAGTGAAGAAGTGTTCCTTTCAAAACCACAATGTGATACCACCTTACTCCTGGAAGAATGGCCTTATCCATAACATTCTAAAGGTAGGCCACAGGATCTTTGAAGTCTGCCCTTATAAGCAATCCCTGGGAGCCCTTGGAGATATAAACATTTAGAAGAGGGAAAACTATTGAGACATTTTCAATTCTTCCTTTCCTGTAGACTGTAAGCACTAGCAAAATGAATTGAATCTGTATACAGTTATTACACACTGCCAAAATCTGATTTATTTTGGATAAGTGATGATTTCCAGAAGTACAATTCTCAGCTAACCATACACTGCTATGATCATTCAATTTAAAAACCTTGAGCCATTCTAGGTTTTGAAGTCCCTCACCCTGCCCTGCCACACCCCCATGGCAGGAAAGAAGCTTTCCCAAAGAGGAGGAGATTTTACTTCAAGAATTATTACCTGTTAGTTGCACACACACTCATCACATTCTGAGTCTGATTGGTGGCTAGAGTTCTCAGTGGGACAGCACTGGCTGGGGAAAGTGGAAGGAAGAGATATATTTTAGGCACGCATTGATAGCGTTGCTACAAAACGCACTGCATGGGCACAACACACTGAGTTCTGGCAAGTGCAGTCCATGTTAAAGACAAAATACTAACTTGACTTTGTCTTTCTTGGACCATCTCAAATTTGGGGAACCTCTAGGCATCTGATTACATATGTTCCTGTGTGCTCCTAAAGGTGCTAGGGGAAGAGAAAAACATACGGCAATAAGTTGACTTGGAAGGCCTAGTTTTAAGCTGAAAGTTTTAGGTACAATCCAGATGTATAATTTGCTATAAAAACAGACTTGGAGGAATCCTTGGTGATTTCCCAGAAGACTGAGCCACTTGTCCTCTTTTCAATACAAGGGGGATTCTGGGTTTTCCAGACCTCACTTTGTTCAGGTCTGAGATAAGCCTGAGACATATACAATTGCTGAAGGTAACTTGGGGCCGGAAAAGGAAGGCCAGTTGCTCTATTAAAGGAGCTTGAGTCTTCCTCTAACCACAATCTGGGCAGCTGACAATTCTCCTTTTTCTTTCAGAGCAAGTAAAATGTTCCAGGTCATGGTTAGGTTGTGAAGAGCACCCGGATCAACAAGACGTCATTTACCAAGATAAGCTGGAGGTCAACATCTCCTTATGAAAGGTCTCCAGGAGCTGTTGAATAAATGCAAAATAACAGAAGCACAATATTTGAGTACTTTAATATCTCTCATAAACTTTAATGATGTGATAATATTAAAACACATGGTAGTATTTTAATGGTAACTACAGAAGGGCCCCTGGAAAATCTGACAAATGCTATCAGAACTGGCCCTTCAGAGATGTCCTTCCATCTAGTCCATATTTGCCTTTTTGATTAGATTTTTAGTCCACTTGATCCTTCTTGAAGGAAATAAGGAGGATGTTGGAATAGCAATTTTCAATATCCAGATTCCAGACACATCACCCTGTTATAGACAGAACTCAAATCCAAGGCATTTCTGGAATCCCCATGTTAATTACCACATTATCAAGTCCTGGAAGGACTATTGTATAAGGATTCTGAGTAACTTGATTCCCCTAATGAACCTGAGCCACCCAGACGATGGAATGAACAGCCTGTAGCCAGTCTGGGCTGCTGCCTCTCACCCCCGCAGTCTCAGAGCTTTGGCCTCTCCTGGGTTTGGCACATGGCCTGTCCTTTCCCATTGTCAGCCTCCTTTTCAGTGCTGTGTGGCATCCTCTTCAACATGAACTGCCTAGTCTCACTGTGCCCCTTTTCTTCACCCAGCCACTGCCTCTTGTGCTGCCGTGTCTGCTCAATCATCACCTCCACTGTCTTCTAATCTGTTGGTGCTGCACTGTTTTACCTGAGTTTGCAACTGGAGTTCTGAGATTCTCAACTCCAGCTGTTTTCTGGGTTCAGCTATGCTCATCTAGACCTTGTGCATCTGCCAGAGATAAATCCAGGTGGAATTCCTTTGCCTATTTTTGTCAGGTGAACATGGACTTTGGCTTTTGAGAATATTCAGCCTACCCACCTCATCCATTTGATGCTAACACGTTTAGGTCAGTGCTTCTAAACTTTAACTGGCATCTGCATCACCTAAGAATTCTGTTAAAATGAGGATTCTGATTCAGTAGGTCTGGTGTGGGGCTTCAAATTCTGCATTTCTAACAACTTCCCAGGTGAGAGCCATTCTGCTGGTCCATGGATTTCATCTGAGTAGCAATGAGGCTTCTAGGAAAGGGGCTCTAGGAAAGGGGCTTTGTCCTATTCATCTTTGCAGGCCTGAAATTTCCACAGCAGTTTCACTGTCACCACTTGGGAAGACCCTTCTATGTATGAAGTAGTGAAGATAGAAGGATGACCATGACACAGTCCCTGCTCCCTAGGGTTCATAGCCTGGAGCAGTTTTCAAGCTCAGCACTGGACGTTGGGGGTTGATAATTCTTAGTTGTGAGGGAAGTCATGTGAAATGTGGGTTATTTAGCAGCATCCCTAAGCTCTACCCACTAGATATCAATAGCATCTTCCCAGTTTTGAAAATCAAAAATGTCTCTAGACATTGCCAGATAGTTAAGAATCAGTGGTATAGGGACTGAGACAAATATGTCAATTAATAACTGAGAAGATGGATCAAGTTATAGAAGGTATGTACACACTATTCAGGAAAATGCATTATTAATATTTCAGAGGCTGTCATGAGCATTTGATACACAGTATGTGCTCAATAAGTTTGTTAGATACGCAATTGCACCGTGATGTCCCCACACTTCCTATAACAGTTTACCTTTCTGACCGTCTAATAGAAAAGATAGTTTTACATTCCAAAGATTAGCATCTACTTCACTGACATAATTCACTTTCATGGACATGTTTGCCAAGTATATTACAAGAGAAAGAAGCACGCTTATTTTTTAGGATAACGCAGATAGAGTATAGACATCTGTAAGAAAATAAGACAATTAAATATATTTTGTAAAAGAGGCAGTTTGTGCTACTTTTTTGACACTGTATACACATTCCTATTAGACAACAACTAAGAGGAGCATTGTACATATTACTTGGTAAATGAATGCAAGCAGGATGGTGCATTTTGTTGCTTGGCACATCTTAAATGCATGCTCCTAAGCAGCTGTTTCTTTTCGCTTACAGGTTTTGGGAGGGTGAATGCATTTCCAAGGAACTGTCTATTCTGGGGTACTCATGCTCTTATACAGATGCATTTGACATCTGACCATGCATAAATAGAAAGGTAAACCAGTAAGCAGATAAGCTTGGGGAACCCAAATAAGAGGAAAACCAATCAGCATCCACATTTATGAAATGGAAAGCAGATGAGGAGCAGAGCAGCAGCTCAAAATTCCAGTCTCAAATGGCAGGGCTGAGAAAAGAAATAATGTCAGCATTGGACTTACATAACAAGATGGCAAGTTGAAAATTTTTTGGTTATTTATCTTAATATAGAGGCAGGAATTGAGAAGGGGCTGATTTTGAGGCAGAACAAAAGGGCTGTGAGAATACTGAAGGTGTAAGGGCATTTAAGGATAAATAAAAAAAGGAATGGTTGCGGGGGGGCATAGTGTGAAATATTTCAGTGCAAACTTTCAGACATGTACTTGGTAAATGTTATTATCCCTTAAAATTTTATAAACAGAATCCAAAATAGGCCAATGGGAAACATTCTTGGAAATATATACCAACTGAACAAGAATATTCACAGTTGCCAAAGGAAAGTGTGACACTTGGTTCTGCTGCCAAAGTCAACAAGCCTCTGCCCAAATAATGGCAAATCTTTCCGTTTGGAACACAGTTTCTTAATTAAGTCCCAATGTCAATTACTGCACATAAGTAGAAATCAGCAGATCTGAAGTCAAGGCCAGGCTCCATGGCTGGTTGGCTATGTGAAGGAACATTTCTGCTCTAGTTTTCCTATCCAGGGAATGGGGAAGGTAATACTTTCCACCAATCTATGCTGAAGGAATATTGTGATGAGTCAGAGAATAAATCTCTGATCCTTTTTGTTTGCTTAGTGAAGAGTATCACTGCATTTACTATAGTAAAAGCTTGTTCTGTTTTAGTCCATCAGTTGAAAAAAATCAATATATAGAATTCACATATCCCAAATAGTCACAAGAAAGGTCTTCAAGAGATATTTGCACATCCATGTTCATAGCGGCACTGTCCACAATAGCCAAGAGGTGAAAACAAAGAAGTGTCAGTAAACAGATGACTGGGTAAACAAAATGTGATATATATACATACACCAATATAACTGAATATTATTCAGCCCTAAAAAAGGAAGAAAACCCTTTAAACTTTCGGGACACTGTGCTAAGTGAAATATAGTAGTCAAATAAAGGCAAATATGATTGCATAATAGGAAGATCTGAAGTAGTAAAATTAATAGAAAGCAAAATGGTAGTTATCAGGGGCTGGGAGAAGGGGAAAAGAGGAGTTGTTTAATGGGTACAGTGTTTTAATTTTGTAAGATAAAAAAGTTCTTGAGATCTGTTTCACAACAATGTGAATATACTTAACACTATTGAACTGTACACTTAAGATGGTCAGGATAGTAAATTTTATATTTTTTACTATAATAAAGTTTTTAAAAAGATATAAATAATTCAACCAAAGGAAACAAAAGCCTCAAAATAACATCCCATTTTGGTTTTAGCATTAGAATTTGGCTAAAGGGGTACAGTCTCTGATGAGATTTCTTTGTATGAGTAGCCAAGCTCCTGGTTACCAGACGTGTGTCTGGTGAGTAACACGCTTTGTTCACAGAAAGGAACCAAGTGTGCAGATGTCCCCCATTCTATTTTGTGCCTTTCAATGGCATAGGATAACAGCAAAGGCATCAGAACCTTCCAGGGGGAAACGGTTAGAACTTAATTCTATGTAAGCTGCCCTATATAGGAAGCACTGATTTTTGATCATGTAACATTCTAAACAGCCACAACTGAAGATAATTGCCAGTTCTGCATCATGAAAAGCAGGAGAAGACCTGCTGAAAGAGTCAGAAAAATAAATAAATAAATAAATGAAATACTGAGATAACATAGGCAGATCACGAGGTCAGGAGATTGAGACCATCCTGGCTAACACGGTGAAACTCCGTCTCTACTAAAAAATACAAAAAACTAGCCGGGCGAGGTGGTGGCGCCT
>NW_012114599.1:8962428-9068072 GCF_000951035.1 Colobus angolensis palliatus | reverse complement strand
ATAAATAAAAGTAAACAAACACTTTTCAAACAAGTTTTGTTTCTCAAGCCTAAGAAACCCCATTTTGACCCAATATACAGACTATTAGAGAATTTCTGGTCCTTAAAGCACCAAGTGCTTAGTGTGGCATCTGCTTTTTGCTAATTTCTGAGAAGAAGGTGCCTCATGATTTGCAGCAGTGACATTATCTTTCCTAATATGGAAAAAAAAAAAAAAAAAAAACAAACCATGAATCAAATTGGAATGACGTAAACTTAATAGAATGAGCCTTCAGACGTGCATTCTCAGCCAAAAACTACTTTACTGGGTTATCCTGGGCAAACCTGTACTTCATTTTCTGCAAAGGTAGACACTTTTCAGATCTGCCTCAAGGGACAGCAAAGGTGGAGTAGAAGGGTCCCTGGATATGCTGATACAACATGCTACAGAAAGTAACCAGAGACTTCTTGGTTTGAGGGAACCTGGGCCATTTCTGCTACACAATAAATGACAAGAAGAAGCTTGGAAGGTTTTCTCTTAAGTGCTGTCTAAGGCTCTGAGCTACCAAGACTTCTGGGAATCACCACCAATATCCTAGCGCTATACTTTACTCAGTAAGCAGAAGGAATTTCTCTTTTGGAAAAAAAAAAATCAAACAAAATAAAAACAAACCTCTAAAGGTGTATTGGGCTCACAATTATTTCTGATAGGGGCTCAGTCCTATGGGGTAAAGGGAGTCAGGTAGACGCCGTGGAGATCAGACACCTGGCTGATTAGCTCCACCGGGAATGCTGCAAAGGGCAAAACTTTATCATCCCATCTCTTTGTAGAAGCATCTTCTCTGGAGGCTTTTAAAAATAGGACTTGCTCTCAGCATTTAGAGAAGACACAGTATAAATCTTCCTGGGGAGGTGTGGAAGAAATGATAACCTTCCAAAATATTTGGGGGATTGGGTCCTGTGGACAGTTGGTCTCCATAGTTAACTGGAGATGTCAAAATCACATTCATGCAACCTAAAATGCTTAGACATGGTAAAATAACTAGTTGAATCAATTATTTTGTAATGAAAAAAAATCTCACCAGTGAAATCCAACCTGTTTTTTACTGTTGATGTTTCATTATTTTTACTGCATTTAGCTTTTGAGGGGACAAATACCAAAGTGACAGTGCTTTAGGTAAATCTTGTTTCTTCCTTATCTATCTTCTTAGTCAAGAGGTATTTCTAATATTTTAGGCAAGAGCTACATTTTCAACCAAGGAATAAAGTTTCTAGCTATTTACTGCAGCTCCCTGTTACTGCTATCTCTACAGTAATCATCATAGTTTCTTCCCTAGGGAAAGAATGCTTTAGGCTTTGGAAGGTACACAGATAAAATGGATACGTGTTTCTGGCTGGAGCTACCTGATTCTATTATCTCCCTAAAATTGGTTATTGAAATATTCTCAAATGTCTAAGCAGGTCATATTGTATAAATGAATGATCACCTGAATATTTTACTTACTTAACTTTTTTTTTTTTGAGACAGAGTCTCGCTCTGTTGCCCAGGCTGGAGTGCAATGGTACAATCTCAGCTTACCATAATCTCTGCCTCCCAGGTTCAAGAGATTCTCCTGCCTCAGCCTCCCGAGTAGGTGGGACTACAGGCGTGTGCCACCATGCCTGGCTAATTTTTGTATTTTCAGTAGAGCCTGGGTTTCACTATGTTGGCCAGGATGGTCTCAAACTCCTGATCTCATGAACCACCCACCTTGGCCTCCCAAAGTGCTGGGATTACAGGCGTGAGCCACCATTCCCATCCAAACCATCTGTTATTGATATATAATTTACATATAATAAAATCCAACATATTAAAGTGTATAATTCAGCGGTTTTTAGTATATTCATAAGGTTGTGCAATCATCACCATTCTCTAATTCCAGAACATTGTATTCAGCCCCAAAAGAAACTCTGTACCAATAACCATTCACTCCTACCTTCACTTCCCCTCAGTCCCTGGCAATCACTAGCCTACTTTTTATCTCTATGGATTTGCCTATTCTGATTATTTCATATAAATGGAATCACACAATATGGCACCTTTTGTGTTTGGCAATGTCATACATGTCATACACGTATCTGTACTAATATCTTCCAAGTAATTACTGTGTCCAAGGCAGTAAGGTGTTGAAGCTTTTCTTTTCTTCCAGATGTATGGAGTTGGTGCAGACCTAGTCCAATCTTATGACCAACTTTGGATGCCATGGTCACAGGCAGGCATCCTGTGTAGCATTTATGGTGTAGCCCTAAGGGTTACGGGAACTCCAAATAGTTGGGTTAACCCAGTGAGACATGGAAAACTGCCTGGAACACAAGCAAGAAACAGATCATAATTGAGAATTGAGGAAAGAAAGTGCAAGATAAAGAAGGTGTTCAGGGACACAGTTAAAATCTGAGTGCTGGGTCAGAACAGAATCAATTAAGAGAGAACAGTGGGTAAGAAGAGGTCAGTGGCCAGGGATGTACACCAAGCTGCCAAGGATCTGTAGTATTTGGGTCTGTAGCAGCTGCCCTGACTCAGGCCATGTGACTTTAGAGTTCTCTGTCACAGAAGCATAGAATATTTGCACTGGAGAAAAATTTAGAACTATATTCTTTAGCATCATGGTTTTGAAGATGAACAATCTGAGCTCTGGAGGGGCTAAAAGACCTCCTCTCAAGCTCACAAACCTTAGTGATCACTTCCTTCATCTCCCTCCTCTCAGTAGAATACATTTTCCATGATAGCTCACTGCCATGGGACCATGGCATGGGATCCCAACAGATGGATCTGGTCACATGTTAGTGCCAAAATGCAGTTTAGCAACCATTTACTCACATAACCTTATGCTATGTGACAATCAGCAGAAGTTCTTATATATTTTTATATTAGCTTAAAAGAAAAGTTTGATGTTCTTTGACCTAATTTTTATTGGTTTAATTGTCTAAATACCTGGAGCTCCTTTACATTTTAAATAAATTTAATAGATTAGTATCAATCTATAGGTTTAGAAACTGAGAGAAATAATTTTTATTGGTTAATTGTCTAAACACCTGGGGTTCCTTTACATTTTAAATACATTTAATAGATTAGTATCAATCTATAGGTTTAGAAACTGAAAGAAATGAATGAGGTCCCCAACACGTCAGTCAATGGGAAATAGAACAGTGATGCCCAAAATATGCACATAAATATCACATAAACACTTGTTGTTCAATAGAATTGTAAAATTAATAGGTTCAAAAGGCATGACTCGAAAACCCTTTGTCATTTAACATTCAGAGCATAACTTTTAAATCAGTTTCTTCTAGCATCATTGTATAGAAAAAAAACCATTTTTTTCTACAGAAAAAATAAAATGAAAAATAAATAAATTCTAAAAATAGTCTTCAGATTAGTCAAAATTTTTTTTTTTTTGGACTCGGGAAGGGGAACATCACACACTGGGGCCTATCATGGGGGGGGGGAGGGATTGCACTGGGGAGTTATACCTGATACAAATGATGAATTTAAAAAAAAATAATAATAATAATTTTGTTGTCAAAAATTTTTGATGCATTCATATAATGAGAAAATTGAAGGCATTGAAATGATGGTATGATGTATATTTACTAAAACCAAAAGTTTAGAAACATGTTAAGTGAAATAAAAACTATAGAAGAACATTTAAAATTTGATGTCTTTATATATCTTGCAAGTGCATATATTTATATTTGGGTGTATATACAAAGCATATAACTGGAAGGACATCCATAAAGTACTGACAATTGTATCCCCAAGTAGTGGAATTATATAGGGAATTTAGTTTCCATAATTTTTTGTTGTTTTTGTTCTATTCTATTTTCTTTTTCTGGAATGAACATGGATTACTTGCATATTAAAATATTAAAAATAGACTTTGTTTTGAATATTGTGTTTGCAAGACTGGTTCATTATCAGTTTCTACAACAATTACCATTTTAGAATCGATAACAAAAATAAAAGCAAGTTGTTCTTATCTCCACAAACTCAGAAAATACTCAGTTCTACATCAAATATAAATCAGTACAAAGAGGTACTTGTGAAAGGAAACAAACGTTTGGGGACTTGACCTACTCCCCTTCCCTCCTCCCTTGCATCTCAAATAGGTACAGCTCGTTCTCACTCCTTTTGATTTATTAAATCACCATCTTCTCTCTAGGCTAGATACGAAATTCATCGTTAGGATTTACCCTCAAGCTTCAGGCTGACTACATTGTATCTGAAACAAGCAAGTCATCTCTGTCTTGTTGCAAAGTTTACAGTAACATCACCTCAATCAGCACACGTGCTGAGCTTATTGTTATCCACCTTTACCTCATAGGAAAGCCCTATTAGTAGGGGACTTTGGATCACCTCCTTTGTTTATTCATGAAGTTGAAAGCTACAACAATAGATCATGTTCATTTTCCAATAAAACAAACTACCAGTGTCATCATGATGCGCAACTGTGAGAGGTACTATTTTCATCATAGGTTATATTAACGGTGCCTCTTTGCTCATCACACATCCACTAACAGTGGTCCAGGAAACTTCATCCCATAACATTTTAATCGAATTCTGTTTTTATGTTCAGTATTTGACTCTGAAGGGCATTTTCTCCACAAATTATAACAGTAGAAAGGGTTTTAGATAAGTACAAGTATAAATATAAATAAAATATATAGGTATAAATATGCATATGGAAGCACATTTTTCTATATATCCTGTATATTCCATAAGTTTCTATAAGGATGGACTTCTGATTCTAAACCAATGGATCACATACATTGGAAAATACAAGGTAAGATTGGATACCAAGTTAATCACATAAATAGAAGCAGCAGCTCCTACTTTTAGATTTGGAATCATAGTGTGCCAGATATAATGCCGAACTTTACCAACTGTAGAAAACTATAGATTAGTTTTACATTGTATATTCTTTTCACAATTACTCGCATGTTCTAGAAATCTATTGTTCCAGTTTTTTTAAGAGCTTTATTTGATGTATCACTGACATATAATAAACTGAACATAATGTGTTCAATGTGATAATTTAATGAGTTTTGAAATATATACACATATATGTATGTATGTGTGTATAATATATATACACTGCATATACTACATATATGCACACACACATGTGTACCACTGCCATAATCAACATAATAAACATATCCATTACCCCCCAAAGTTCTCTTATACACCTACCTATCCCCTCCCCAAGTAATCAATAATCTTATTGGCACTGTGGATTAGTATGAATCTCCAATATTTTTACACAAATAGAATAATCCATTATGTACTTTTGGGAGGGGAAGGAGGAGAGTCAGGCTTTTGCTCAGCCTAATTATTTTGAGAGTCATTCATGTTGTGTGACTATAAATAGTTCATTCCTTTTTATTGCTGAGTAGTATTGCTGTGTATGGAAATGCTACAATTTGATTACCCATTCACTTGCTAATAGGTATCTAGGTTGTTTTGAGTTGTACAAGTCTTTATATAGCTATATGCTTTCTTTTCTGTTGGGTAGATACCAAGGTGTAGAATGGCTGGATCATATGGTAAGTGTATGTTTAACTTTTAAAAAAACCTGTCTCCTAAGGTAATTGTACCATTTTACATTCCAACCAGCAGTGTAGTCAAGTTTGGGTTCCTCCACGTATTTATAAATATTTGGTATGGTCAATTATTTTTTAATGAGACAAGTTCTCCCTATATTGCCCAGACTGGTCTTGAACTGATGGGTTCAAGCGAACCTCTCACCTTGGCCTCTCAAAATGTTGGGATTACAGGCTGAGTCACAGTACCCTGATATGATCAATTTTTAATTGGAACTACTTTATTCAGTGTGCATTAATATTTCATTGGGGTTAATTTACATTGCCGTAGTGACTAAATGATGCTGAGCATATTTCCATGTGCCTATTTGGTAACATATATTTTCTTTAGCGAAATATCTGCTCAAATGTTTGATCAATTTTATGGTATGTTTTCTTGTTAAATTTTGAGCATTCATTAAATATTCTGATATAAATATTTTGTTAGATACACTATTTGCCAATATTTTCTTTCAGTCTACCCTGTGTTTTCCTTCACTGAACAACGTATCTCAGAGTAAAATGTTTAAATGTTATCAATTTTTAAAATAGATAATGTTTTGGATAAAGTATCTAAGAAATCTTTGCCTAACCTAAGTTCTCAAAGATTTTCTTCACTGTTTTTTGAAAAAAATATAATTTAGGTTTTTTATTAGGTTTCAAATATATTTGGAATTAATTTGTGCATATAGTGTGAAGTATAGATCAAAATTCATTTTTTATTTGCTGAATATACAGTGTTTCTGTAAGCATTTGTTCTGCACAGAATTGCCTTGTGAATAACAGCAACAAAACCCAAAACCAGTTTATTCATATATGTGTGGATCTATTTCCATAGTTTATTACATTCTAATCACCTATTTCTAGGTTTATGCCACTACCACATTATCTTGGTACATGAAACAATAAAATAAATGCAGAAATCAAGTAGTGTTACCCTTTTGTTCTTTTTTTTTTCCCCCAATGGTATTTTAGCTATTCTAGTTCCTCTGTATTTCCACACGAACTTTGGAAGAGCTTGAAAATTTCACACCAAAAAAAAAAAAAAATGCTTACTGGGATTTTCAATGGAATTATGTTGAATCTCTAGATCAATCTGGGAAGAATTATTATCTTAAAAATATTATGTTTTCTGACCTGTGAAAGGCATCTCTCTCCATTTATTTAGGTTTTCTTTAATTACTCTCGGGGATGTTTTTAATTTTCAGTGTACAAGTCTTGCCCATCTTTTGGTCAGATTTATCCCTAAGTATTTTGTATTTTTGATGAATTGTAAACAGTATTGTTTTTCTAATGCCTGTTTGCATTTGTTTCTAGTATTCAGAAATACAATTAACTTCTGCATATTAATCGTGTGCCCTGCAAACTTGTTAAACTCCCTTACTAGTTTTAATGGTTTTATAGATTTTTATCAAATTTTTATATAAATAATCATGTTGTCTATGAATACAGAGGTTTATTTATGTCTTTCTAATCTGGATATCATTTTTTTTCTTGCTTTATTGCACTGGCTAGCATCTCCAGTACAATGTTCAATAAAAGTGTTGAGAGAAGACACCCTTCTTTATTCCCAATATTAGGAAAAAAGCATTCAGTCTTTCATTGTTAAGTATCATGTTAGTTTTAGTTTGTTCATATTATCTCCTTTATTAGGTTGAAGAACTTCCCACTATTCCTAATATTTCTGAGAGTTTTTAATATCAGGGATAGATGCTGTATTTAGTTGATTGCCTTTTCAACATCTATTGAGATGATCATGTTTTCCCTTTTTTAGTTCATCAGTATGGTGGTTATCAATACAGTAATATGGTTAATATTTTATTATTATTAATGTTGAATTCCAAAACATAATAATTTCTAGAAAAACAGAAGGTTAGTCAAACTTGTGCCTCAATGACACAAGATTAGACTGAGTAAAGTAACCATTTTCTTTCCTAAGAATTTTTTTTTTGAATTTCAGTTGGCGAACCCTGTTACAACTGCTTTTGTATCTACATTTGCTAAACCCAACTGGGTTAGTATTGAACTAGCATTTAAAAAGGGAAAAAGAACAGTGAATTTTAAAGTTGATACGTAACTTAAAATGTGACCCCAAATCATGATCCCTGCTTGAAGAATTGGTCAAAATAAACAAAAATGGATCACATGTTGTTTAATGTCACTCTCTTGTCTGAAATCAACCTTCAGGAATATTTATCTGAAGTCTTTTCATGTAGCTAAAGTAGCAATCATCTTGGAGACCTATTTTCCAGTAACATGTCCCAGAGATAGAAATTTATCTAAATGTTATCTAAGTTCTTTGTAGCCTTTGGCACATGGTGATAATATATTAAGAAACAAAAGGGGGGAAATACTCAAAAGCTTCTTGCAATGAGAACATTTGTCACTGGTCTGTGTCATGAAATGGACCTGGGCATGCAACCAAGTTGAGGAATTACACCGGCCTCAGGCCAATTTAAATTACGTACTATAGACCTTCTATATAGAAAATAGTCCATAGGTTCTGCATACAAGCATCACATGCAAAAAATATGATATGAAAGTCTTTTGTTCCCCAAGAAGGACCTGAATGTCTGTTGACAAGACAACCTCTGTGGGTTCATCATCACATGGTGAAAAAGAAAATGTCAATTGGTTGTGATCATGATCAGTAAAAATCTGTTTGGTCTATAAGCCTGGATCCAATCACACTGATATCATTCTGTACTCAGCTGTCCTTTGTTGCTCAAGGACATAAGAAAACTGAAGAGTAGGCTTGCAACATGGAAGTTGAAAAAACATTTATTGAAAGGAACACCACCTGATTAAGTTTTGCTACCTCCAAAAAGCAGCATGCTCTCTCTACTGGAAAAGACCTAAATCCACTCAAAAAACTTACTGGAGGCCGGGCGTGGTGACTCACGCCTGTAATCCCAGCACTTTGGGAGGCCCAGGCAGGTGGATCATCAGGTCAGGAGATCAAGACCATCCTGGCCAACGTGGTGAAACCTCGTCTTTACTAAAAATACAAAAAATTAGCGGTGCTGTTTGGGGGCGCCTGTAGTCCCAGCTACTCGGGAGGCTGAGGCAGGAGAACGGCATGAACCTGGGAGGCGGAGCTTGCAGTGAACTGAGATGGCATCACTGCACTCTAGTCTGGGTGAAAGAGCCAGACTCCATCTCAAAAAAAAAAAAAAAAAAAAAGGAGAATTTTTTCCTATTGAGTTTTGTATATGAACACAAAATTTGGTTTAAATACTGATAAATAAGTTTGGTATTAAAAAGTCCACTTAGTTCATTATAAATATTAAAATTAGGAGCATGTGTTCTTTGCTTAAGCCTGATAAAGCTTTAGCTGAGGTCACGAGTTTTCACAAAACAACTTTTCACAACACAATAATGTATTAGGTCAGGGTCAATTGCCCTCCTGCAGATTTTGCCTGATACTATTTTTATACAAACCTCATCACTCCTGCTTTTTCTCAGAACTTCTCTGAGTTTATTTCCTAATACAAATCTTGATTTATATGCAGGGCCCTAACCTGGCTGTCCAAAATACCTCCCTTCCCGAATGTGTATTTTATCTCAATACATTACCCAGTGGTGGTTCAGCATCTCAGAGTGCCCAACATGTAATCTCAGTCTCATAGGGATAAAGAAAAACAACCACAGCTCAGGGCATTCATCACCCCGGAAAGTCCCTCTCCCCCTCTTACCATGCTTTATGTCATCATCTGGCTCATTTATTTGTTTATAAATAGCCTTCCACTCAAATAATGCTCCTGAAGGGTGGAGAATTTTTCTACTTTGTTCACTAGTATGCAGCAAGTGCTCAAAAATTGTGTTAAACTAATAGCATTCAGTTTTAGTAGGATTAACGGCATTAAAATACATCTTCTAGAATTAAGATTGTATAATGTTACTGAATAGTTCAGCTTCTTTGAAGGAATCCTTGGCAGAGAAAAGGTTAGTTCTCCCTGCCTCAAGTAGAGATATTGTTTTCTCAATTCTCTTGTTCAACTAACTCCTCTCTGTTATTTATTCCTGGCTGGAGACAGACAGTATCCATCACTTCTCAGATTGATGCAAGGCAGTGGTAATAAAATAAGCTACATACATCATGTAATCATATTGGTTTTATGAATCACATTTTTCTGAATTAGGGAAAATAGTTGTTTTGGTTTAGGCTGGAGAAAAATTCTGACTCATGTCAACAAATCCCTGACAAGGCAAATCACTGATAGAAATAAAGCTTAAAGCAAGTTTTATTAGAGAAAACTTGCAACAACTCTACACAAACATTGATTAATTATAGACTGACTCGGTCTTCTTTAAAACAAAAATACTTTAAAAAAATGACTATATGTCAACAACTAAAGAATATATAACTAGAAAAATAGGAATATTTATTTAAAATGTTATACTGCATTGTGCTTTTTTAAAGGTAAAAGCTATTTAAAAATGAAGCAAGCTCAATTTATAATTAGGACACACAATCCCTCAAACTCTAAGTCTATTACCTTAAGTTGTCCTTACTTAAAAATATTATTCTTATTTGAAAATTATGGCAATGTTGAAAGAAAACAGTAAATTCGTGATATCTCCCCAATTTTTGAAATTTGCATTTTATTTTCATTACACTGAAAACCTGATGCTGACCTTTGCTTCACTCTTCAATGTGGTATCTAGAGTTCTGTGAGGTCACTGCTGTGGATATTCAGTATGCACTGATAGTGCAGATTTCCTGGTGGGTCAGGGCTGAGAAGATTGGACAGCAACACTGAAGAGTATAAAAAGAGACCAGTGCAGGCTTTGATTTGAAAGAAGGGGCTAAATATGGATTCACAGGAACAAGCACTATCACATGAAACACTAAATTATTTTTCTTTCTCTCTTTACATCTTAAGCAGGCAAAGTCAACTTGCTGGAACTGAGCTAAGTTTGGGAGTGGTAAAAACAAAAAGTCATAATCATCCAGTGATTTTTTAAATTCTGGCATGCATCATAATTTCCCAGAGAAATGGTTCAAAATATGATTATCTGAGCCTCATCTCAAAACTACCTAGTTAGAGCCTCTCCTGAAAGAGGCTGGGCATCTGTCTTTTAAAAACCTCATTCCAGGATATTGTTCTTCTCAACACTATTCAAGAGTTGTTGGTTTTGACTCACGCTTACTGTGTGCCAAGAATCATACTAAACCACTACTATGTACTACATTAGCTAATTTAATGATCCTACAATTCTAGGAGGTAGGTATTATTTTTGTATCGATTTTACAGAAAAGAAAAAAAAAGCTTTATAACTTTTCCAAAGCCGTGTGACCAATAAGTGATGAAGCCAGAATCACCTGACTTCAAATCACACACTGAACTCTTATACAAACTGCCTCCAACCATATGGAGTATAATGCCCCATATAAATGTAGACCAATGCTGTCTAAGTAGAACCTAGAGATATTTATGAAACTCTATCCCAAAACAGTGCTACCATTTTTATTTACTAAATGCAATTGATGAGGAAAATATATGCACTGAAATTCAGTCTTTTGGACTCTGGAAGTAACACAAGGCTCTATCAGACAAAAGTCTACCAGCTGTATCAAGTACCTACTGTGTGCAATGCTTAGGAAAGTTATTCTCTGGAAGTTGTTCTTTTTTTTTTCCCTCAACTTTTCAGTACGATGTTTGAGTGTAAAATTGGTGTCTGGGGCAAAGGATTTCTGCAGATGTTACTGTTACTAGAATGTGAACAATGATTCTATGGATTTGCCACTGTTATAAATACACCAACTGGAAAGCTTTCAACTCCCAGGAAACAGAATTTGGAAAGTAAGACAGGAATACCCAGCTGAGAAGGTAATTTAGGTAGACACAATGAGAAAGCCTTAATTCCTGGCATATTTCTGTTAACAGGCAATATGGGAATGGCTTTATTTCACCTCTGAGAGAAATCCAAGTGATGGATTGTTTTATGAGATGCGTGTGATCACAATGAGAATTTCCAATGTCCTAAACAGAACACTTAGCAAGTGTTCATGAAGCTTCCAGCAAGTCACACCGTTTGAAATACAACACACACAGCTCAACACTGACTCTCTTTAATTTTGCTTTCTTTCACTATGCTTGGAGGTACAGGACTAAGGGACCCACTCTGCCTCACTTAATATCATCAGGGTATTTATTCTTCTCACTGGTTTTCTGAAGCATGGCTTTTTGCAGTTTCTAGTCAATTAATTCTTGGAGCTTCCTTTGTCAACTGGTTGATCCAGCTTTGGTAGTACTGAATTCCTCTCTAGGCCCTATGTTCTTTATCAGAGATGTTCAATACACGTTTCCTGAACAAATGATTAAGTGAATGAAAGAGTATATGCCTCACTAAGCAGCACCTCTCATACTCCCATATATTATATATGAGCAGTTCTGCCTGTCGCAAAGCTCTTCCTTCCATATATTAGGCATGACAGTAACATGAAATCTCCATTTGACTCTCCTCCATTAGCCATCATTCTGCCTTTGGAGAGCTCTCCAAATAATTCTTCCCAAGGACAACACTTTTAGTAGCCGAAAGAAGCTATTATGAACTGCCAAGTCTTAATTATTCTTCCACTTTCTTATCTATTTCTTAAATAATATGACTTCTAGATATATCACAACTTTGCTCCTCCTTCTGTGGAGAGAGCTTGCCAATGTCCTTATTAAACAGTGGCCCTAAAAACTGAACACAATATTGCTGATGTGAGCAAGTGGATGGTTCTCCATCTTAAATAGAGATTATGGCACCTCTGTTTTAAAGCTGTTACATCGAAATAGAATGATGGTCAAATGCCAAGGACACAACAGTTTAAGAGATGGGACTCAATAAATATTAGTATTTGTCTCAATTGTCATCATTATCATCATTACCATCATCATCATTTTCCTATTACCTAAGTCTCTCACAGCCTGTATAGTTGCAGGTGTTTTTTATTTAATGTAAGTGCCACATACTACATTTGAAAATACACATACATTGTTTTTTCCTTTCAGAAAAATTTCAATACTTATTTTTTTATGCAAAAATAAACATCCAGTGTCTTCACTAAAATATAGATTAAAATATTAGCCAGAGAACAGGGGTCAACCTTGTCCTCCAACATGACATTATTCTCCAAACCATGATGTCCACTGCACCTAGTTACTGGTCCAGTTTACCACAAATTAGCTGATGGATTTCTGAAAATATAATTTACTTTTTTGATGAGTTGTGCATGTTTCATGTTGTGGATAAACCTAAACAAATAAATGTCAAACTACAATTTGATATCAAAAATAAGGAAGACTTGGACTTGCCCAAGATCAGAGGTTTATTAAATAACAAGGAAATAGCTTTCAGCTATATTAGGTATCTTACAACTCTTAACATTGTTTTGAATTCACTTTGATGTGTGTCTTGTTGTTAAGAAAAGTGTTAAGACAAGTGAAGAATGGTTTGATGTTAAATGGATCATGTAACATAGGAGATCATATTTAAAAGGGAAGTTTTCCTCCATTTTCAATATTTCCTAAACTTTATCTTTTGAGTCTTCTCAAAAGAGCAATTTATGAACTCTTTAATGAAAATGCATTAAAATAAAATGTGGCTGACCTCTTCTTTCCTTGTGGCCTCAGAACAGTCTATCAGTCACTACTCAGAACAAATTAGCCAGTTTGGCTGTGAGCTACCAACAGTTTTCATTCCTTCACTCCAATAGCCTGGACCCCTGGACTGCCCACTCTAATCATGCAGGTGGGGGATTGTGTGTGAGAAAGAGCCATGCAAGCCACAGGGAAAAGGCTGTAAACTCCCTGATTTGGGAGTTAAAAACCCTTTGTCCAATTTGGCTCTGTATATTTTTCAAGGTCATACATCTACTTATGATGCCAATGAATCAATTTCCTTACAAATTAAACGGGATATGAGACGTCTTTATTTGCAAAGTCTTTCTGTCATACAAATCCAACAGCTGTATATTTTCCTTTTCAAATAATGACTTTAACATCTCATGGAAAACATCTGTTAAGGAATGTAATTGTTTTTTCTGAAATCTTGGTGTACGGTTTGCGCAAGTAAATGATCTAAGATGTTTATAACCAGTATAACCATGTATATCATTTCTAACCAGTATAACCATGTAAATCATTTCAGAAAAGAAACTAAACCTCAAGATTTGCATGCTAAGGCAGACAGTGATCTAAAAACAGACCAAAAGGCTCTCAGTAAGGCATGGGGTCTGCGGGTCCTAACCATCTGTATTAGTCTGTTCTCATGCTACTAATAAAGACATACCCGAGACTGGGTAATTTACAAAGAAAAGAGGTTTAATTGACTCACAGTTCTGCAGGGCTGTGGAGGCCTTAGGAAACTTACAATCATGGCAGAAAGGGACGCAAATACATCCTTCTTCACATGGTGGCATAAAGGAGAAGTGCCGAGTAAATGAGGGAAAAGCCCCTTATAAAATCATCAGATCTCGTGAGAACTCACTATCGCAAGAACAGCATGGAGGTAGCCACCCCCATGATTCAATTACCTCCCACCAAGTCCCTCCTATGACACGTGGGCACCATGGGAACCACAATTCAAGGTAAGATTTGGGTGGGAACACAGCCAAGCCATATCACCATCCATGTAACAAATCACCTGAGATACTAGTGTGTAAAGTATTTTCCACTCATTTAATCAATTCACAAGCATTTATTAAACTTCTACTCTCTGATTCAACTAAGAAATTCTGCTGTCACTCATTAGTCACCTTAGGGTATGCTGTTGAATCGCTAAGCAAATGGAAAGGGCTACGATGACTCTCAGTAGAACTGACACAGCAATTATTCGCAAAGTTCACATATTTTTAGCAGTAAGTCAGTTCCTTTGACCTTTTTTACCCATATTATACTTCACTGGATGAGCTTAAGAAAAGATTGTATCAGTAATAATTTTAGGGAGGCTGCTCTGTGGTTTTGTATAATAAGAAACGGGTTTTCCGGGTATCCATGGGTTCATCAGCTAAACTTCTTGAATCAGAAAACTCATTTATTCACCTCTTTTTTTGTTCCAAGGAACTACTCCAATATCTTCAACTCAGTAGGTAATCCATATATAATTTTTGAAGGAAAAGGACACCATAATTTTTTTCACATTTAATGCCTTCACAGGCTGGGCAACACGGTTCACACCTGTAATCCCAGTGCTTTGGGAGCCCATGGTGGGAGGATTGCCTGAGGCCAGGAGTTCAGGGCCAGCTGGGCTATATAGAGAGACCTCATCTCTACAAAAAATAAACAAAAAAAAAGTTAGATGGGCATGGTGGTGCACACCTGTAGTCCCAGCAAGTCAGGAGGCTGAGGCAGGAGGATCACTTGAGCTTGGGAGTCTGAGGCTGCAGTGAGCTGTAATCACATCACTGCATTTCAGCCTGGATGACAGAGCAAGATCTTATCTCTAAAAAATAATAACGACAATAATAAAAATAATAATAATGCCCTCATAAGTATCTATTAAACCAAGTTTGAATGCTATCAGTTTAATAAGAAATAATACGATCACAATAAATCCCACTTACATAGTGCCTGACACCATTTATTGAGTAACACACACACACACATATACACAGTCTCTCATTTAATCTTTAGAGCAACTATCTCTGGCAGGCTTTATAATTCATATTTAAAGATAAATAGAGACATATTTCATATCTAGCACTGTTCAGAAAATAATAGGCATATTCAATTTCATTGTTGTTAAAATTTTAGTTCATGAATTTTTATAATTTAAAATTCAAGGATTATATAACACTTAAACTAATGATGGACAGACAGAGATTACTGACAGATGATAGGAATATTTACATAAATATTCTTAATTATTTGTAAAGCAACATCATATAGGCAACTATAATGCTTTTGTTCCTGAGCTTCCAGTGTCTTTATCATAGAAAAATTACAAGATTGATAATAATTTTTCTTAAATGGCTGTGAAGACTGACATCCATCGCAGTGTTTCCTTGATAAATAATCATCCTGGATTTTATCAATATTTCCCTTTCATAATTTGATATACAAATGGAAGTAACTTAAGCCTTTAAGACACTACTGTCCATAAAAAGCTCACAGGTCTTGCAAATAGAATTGTCATGTCTGAGTCTCAAATTATTTCTTCACCTGGTTTTTAAAACAGGTCAATTTCCTTAGCTAAAAATAACTCTGAGTAATTAATCTATTCAACATAAAACAAATCTGGATTCTGACTTACTTGCCTGTCCTAGTCTTCTTTTTTCAATCCCCAATTTAAATTTCTATTAACACTCATTCCATAAATATTTGTATGGCAAAATTCAAGTACCAGGAAACAGCATAATACAAAATCAACAGAGTGGCACTATAAAGGAGCATATGACCAAAACAGCTGCAACTCAATGATTATCTGTCCCAATGCCCAGTTTTTAAAGGGGGAAACACAACAAAAACAAACCCTCCTACCCAAACAGCTTCCGAGAGTGTTTAACCAGGTCCGAAATCCATTGCTGAGATTTAGAAATATTTTTAAATGTGTAAGTGATGTGAAGTGATGCCAGAAAACTCGGTCTCTTATCAAGGTGTATATTTCACTTATGAATAGATATGAAAATAGTATGAGAAAGGTGTTTCAGGAGTTTAATTTAAAAAAAATAAGAATTTTTTGAAGTCTGTAGAAAATTTTGCTCACTTCCATGCATACTTAACTTATAAATAGAGTTACTATGCCATTTATATTCCAAATTGCAATGCTTAGCAAGTAAAATGGAGGGCTGTTAACAATTATGTGTAAACCAAGATTGTCTCATGAAAAGTGGGACATATAGTCCCCCTATTTATAAATAAATTTGTGTAAAAAGGATTATCCTAAACAGAAATCCATGGAAATGAAATATGATGAGCCAAAAAGAATTAGTGTAGAGCTTTTAACTTCTAGATCAATACTGGGTTGAAAGTAAAGAGGTAGCATGAATTGATACTCTAAGTGAGAAGGTAAGAAGGGCTTACATTTTTAAAGAGGGTAAGTGCTCAGAAAAGTCAAGGAGTGGGAATTACATCTGGTTTTGAACAGACAACTATAAAATGGTTTTCAAACAAAGATGGGGCTATTTCAGAGGCACTTTCTAAACCTACATAGCAAGATTATTTAAATTTCCTGTTGTACACTTAAATAGGATCAAACATTCCATTTCTTTCCTAACTCAGAAGTATTCTTCCCCTTGTCATCACTGTGAAGGGAAATGTCACATATCCCTGTTCTAAATATGATTCAAAGTGAAGTAGCTCATTTGGGTTTGAGTCTCCACAAAGTGGCCATTTTGTTTACCCACTGGAGGTAATTAAGTTATTAATTTCTCTCCCTTCCCTTCCCTTGCCCTTCCCTTCCCCTTCCCCTCCCTCTCCCCTCCCCTTCTCTTCCCTTCCACTTCCCTGTCTTTCTCTCTCTCTTTTAATCAGAAGCATCAATGTCTCAAATCTCAGTTTATCAGGAACATACTACTTTTGACTCCCCACAAAGGCTGCATCTTGACAAGTTCTTGGTTGAACTAGAAATATTGCAGTAGCATGTTTTGCTATCAAAGCATACCTAGGGGAAAAGAACATCTTCTGATGGTGTAGTTGTTTCCAGGTGACCCCCTTGTAGTGCAACAACCAAATGACCACAAAGATAATGTGGCTAAGATACAGCCCTGGATCTCTCCCCTCCATGTGTCCTTCTGCATCCTAACAGCACTTCCACACACTCTTCTTCTCCAAGGAATCCCCACTACATCCCTTCTCACTCTTTCCTTAATAATGACCCAATTTATTTATGTAAAGGCCCACTTCCTCCCCACAGAGAGTCTGTGGAGAGAGGAAAAAAAAAAAAAAAAAAAACTACAATTAATTCTTTAGAGAGAAAATAACTTGTATTTTCTCTTTCATGACCAGAAAAATAGCAGACAGTTTTCCTTGTGAGGCTTCAGATTGATGCTTAATGATGTAGAAAAAGCACAACTCTGCCAGCCCTAGTGCCATGAAAATGCTTGACCTTTTGAGGTAGGGCAGGAAGAGAATGTTTCTTGAGAGGGCTGCCAGGCTCCTGGAACCAGGAAAAAGTCCTAGCCCGGCCCGGGGACGCTGCTTTTCCCTTGCAAACCAGTGGGGCAGATAAAGAACTGGGCTAATGATATCCCTGAGAAAGGCTAGGCATAATGTCCACATTTTCAAGAAACTCATTATTCAATTTATGAGCAACCTAAGCATATAAGAAGGCTGCACCTTTTCATATCTTATATTTCATTGTTATATTACATCTTATAATACCATTAAAAAATTGGGTCAGTTTCTTCCAGATTCAGTCTTAAAAGCTGAATCAATACAATGATGTCTGATTTCAGTCATAAAAAATAAACACCTCTTGGGCCGGGCGCAGTGGCTCATGCCTGTAATCCCAGCACTTTGGGAGGCCGAGACGGGCAGATCACGAGGTCAGGAGATGGAGACTATTCCGGCTAACATGGTGAAACCCCGTCTCTACTAAAAATACAACAACAACAACAAAAAATTAGCTGGACGTGGTGGTGGGCGGCTGTAGTCCAAGCTACTCGGGACTGATATTTGATATTTAAGTTTTACTGTCCTTTATAGGTTACCTAGAATGGGTAAAGAGGTAAAATGCACATTAATGTACACATGAGAGATCACTGCTGGGCCTCCATAATGTCAACAAGTATGAGCTGCCTTCTTCACTCGCGCACAGGGAAGGTCAGCAACTCACCTGTCCTGAGCTGACTGACAAGCAGATGTACTGAACCTTCCATCAGCAGCTGTGCAATCTGTACGGTGGTGAAATTGAGGATCATCTCATCTGGATTTCTGAGACAAGCCTAGGTAGCAGAGCTATAGGACTCACTCATCTGCACCAGCCTCTTTGAACTCAGAGCTAGGGACTGCAGTGTGGAAAAGGCTACTGGGGTGCCTGCCCACATTCTCTGTATTCTGTTTACCACTTAGTTTGTACTTGTCTTTGCCTGTGATGCTAAAACTCCCACTTTTGGTACAGTGTGCTATGTAAATCAAGAGAACAGATCTCCTTCTGGCCAAGACCACCTCATAATATAGATTAGAGGAAAGATAACAGTCATGGCTTTTGAAACCACAGTGCTTCCATTTGAAAGGCTTCAATGAGCAGCAGGGAAGAGATTAAAAAAAAAGGTGAAGAAAGGGAACATCAGAGAGGAACATCAGAGAGAGGTGGACACACCTATCTTACTGTTACAAACCTTTCTTCTCTGCCTTGGTCTTTTCTTGTCACAGCCCACTCATCTTGCTTCCCCACTTTCCTTCTCAGCTATCCTCTTCTTCTCTTTCTCTTTTAGCTTTCGAAGTGCCAAGAGGTAAAGGACAAGGTGGCCCCCTTGTCCAAAATTAAGAGATGAAACAAATTGCTGGTACTGATCAATGGTTATGGTCATCACTACTATGGGCTACTAATGGTTCTGGACAGCCTGACTTGCATATTTAAAGAGGACTCCTTTCAGTCACTTCCAGGAGGGCCTGTGCTTTTAGTATTCCCTTAATCTATTTGATCCATTTAAACTAACGATGTAAATTTAAAGATGATTGTATGGAAACAAGAGAAGGATCCTAACCAGACTGCAGAGGTATTGATCCCAAGGTCAGGGCTCATTAGTAGAAATCTCTAATGTTCCAAGTAATCTTCCAAACTCACTGCACAGTATTAGGTCCTCCATAGGAAACAAAACATTACTTTTGTGTAAAACAACTTGTAACAATAATAGTAATATAATATAGCTCTTTTAAAAAGAAAAGAAACTACCTGCAATTCTACTACTGTCTTAAAATGTATAATTTTAATTTATTCCCTTTCAATATTTCTCATATGCATGTTATACATTTGAAACCTATAGTGCACAAATAATTGTATGCCCTGCTTCTTCTTAAATGATAATTACATTTCTAATTTGATAGTCTTCATAGTTTTTAAAAGTTTCATGATTCCACTGAATGACATACTTATACAATTCACATAAACATGCCACTGTTACAATACTGGACCTTTGAATTGTTTTGAAAGAACTCTGTGAAGTATGTTTGTGCATATGACATTTTAACATTTCACATTATTCCCGTAGAATAAAGTCCCAAAAGAAGCATTATGTGTCAGAGGAAATAATTGTTTCATTACACTTAATACATGTTGCCAAATTTCACAGCATAGCTTTTTAAAAAACGTTTTGAGCATCTTTGTGCAAATCACTTTGCTAGACTGTGAGGCACAAACGAAGGAGTTTAAAATACAGTGTTTCACCACGGAATACTATGCAACCATAAAAAAAATCATATCCTTTACAGCAACATGGAAGCAGCTGGAGGTCATTATCTTCAGTGAATTAATGCAGGAACAGAAAATCAAATACTGCATGTTCTCACCCACAAGTAGGAGCTAAACATTGGGTACACATGGACATAAAGATGAGAATAATAGACACTGGGGACCCCAAAAGGAGGGAGGGAGAAGAGGGATGAACAACTACTATTGGATACTATGGTCACTACCTGGGTGATGGAATCAGTCATACCCCAAACTTGAGCATCATGCAATATACCCATGTAACAAACCTGCACATGTACCCCATGAATCTAAAATAAAAGTTGAAATTATTTCATAAGTAAATGAATAAATATATGCAGAAATAAAACTGAAAAAAATACAGTATTTGCCCTGAAAATAATATAATACAGTTGGGAAAATAAGACATATGCATGTGAAAAGAGAACTAACTATACCAACCACAGGAATTCAGGGAAGAAAGAAAAAGATCATATTTAGCAGAAGAGTATAAAGTGTTAGACTTTTGGGATATTCTTAGGTTTGAATGAGTTGAGGTAGAGACTATTCATGTGGATAAATAGAGTGATAAGAAAGGAAATTAACCATTCCAAGGAATTTTCTGGGACTCAAAAGCACTATGTGATTAAATTTAACATATTATCCTGGTCCACACAGACTCCCCAAGGATCATTCCATTATTAGAAATAGTTATTCTTTCACCTTTGTCCCTGAAACATCCACTTGCCCTGTTCCATTTGATGTGATACTATGGAGGTTTATCTCCTCTGCCTCTAATCAGTCCTCTTCTTTCTTTTACATTCATCTTCCTCCAACCACCATTTTGAGAACATTTGTCAAAGTTCTCCTGCAGTTTTCTCCTTCTTTATATATTTCTGTAGGTAATGTCACCTGATGACTTAGCTCTTGTCCTTACTTCTTGCTGCTAACCCCCAATCTCTATTTTCAGCTCTCAATTCTCATTTTTGGTCTCATACATACATTTTCCACTGCCTCTGACAGCAGTTTAAACTAGATATCCAAAACTGAACTCTTTCTGCCATCTCTAGATAATCTGAAAGCACCACAGTTCGCAAATATGTCATCTTTCAGGTCTCTTTCATCTTCATAGCTCACATTGAATCAGTTTCCAAATTTGGTCCCAGCTTCCCAGTGACTTCCAATTTCCTCCTATTGTAGGTGATCAAAATCTCCCACCTGAACTATTGCAAGGGCTCCCATCTGATCTGCTTGCCTCCAGCTTCAGCCCCTTCAATCTGTGCTCTACACCATTACCAGCTGCCTTTTAAGAGCACAGAGTAGATTATGTCACTTGTCTGCCCAAGGACTTCCAGCAACTCTAGAAACCAGCAATGCCCAATCCAGACACATTAATGTGTCTCTCCTGGTCCCTTATGGTTTGAACTCATGCTACTTCTCCATTTTCATCTCCTCACACTATAACCTTACACACACACACACACACACACACACACACACACACACACACTGGACTATTTAAAATTCACTGAAAACAGACATAAACTTTCACTCAGTCAAAACTTTATTCCTGCAGTTTCCCTTGAATGAATACTCTCATATTCTCTGGCCCATTGAAACCTTATACAACCATTAGGTCCAACCACATGTTATCAGTTCCAACAATGCTTCCCAGATCGCTGTCTCCACAATCTGAAGTACTATTAACTTCCTGTATTCTACAGCACTGAGTAGTTAATTTTCTTGCTGCCTGTGTAACTATAATGTTCCCTTTCTGGAGGCCAAGTTAATAAATTCAATACATCCAAGTGTGTTTACATTTTTTAATCTCTTTGCCAAGGGCTGAATTTCCTCTTGCTGTTTGTTAAATGGCTATTGGAAGATCTCTTGCTAAACCCTAAAGTGTTTAAGATGTTCGACAGAATCCTCATTCACAGATGTGAAGAAGAGTAAGAGATGGAAAGAGAAAAGGGTTTAAGTTACTAATGATTTTTCTTCCCAATCAGCCCTATGACATATCTTCAAAACCAGGCCAAGAATTCTCATCACTTGTCATGATGGGTTCCTTAGCAAGGACATGATGGGTTCCTTTAGGCTCTTGCTCCCATCCCAGGCCCTTGCTTAGGTTTAAAGTGAGAGCTTTAAGCAGGGAAGACTCCCAGGTTGCAAGTATTCCTCAATCCCATCCCACTGCAAGTGATACTGACTGGAGTCCTGGCACACTGTCATAGATCCTAGCATAAAAATAACCTGAGGTAGGATAGAGGGGAAAGAGAGGAAGGGAATTTATGACCAACCCTCTGGCTTTATTTATCACTTACCCTGGGAAAGTACTATGTAATAAAAAGGAAAAAAGAAAAAAAGACAGTCAAGCTATTTAAAGAGCAGGAGCTGAAACTTCAGAAGTGTAAACTAATGTTTCTAACTAAAAAAGGGTGTGGAGAACAAGACTTTTCAAAAAGTAGATGCTAGATGCATATCTTAATAAAACTGAATTTTAAATAATATTTTTTGAATGGACCATCCTACCCCCTATTTATTAGGACTAAGGGTTATTCCCAAGACCCGTTCTAACTTCTTGTCAGTAGAAGGTACCATATTTTTCCATTTGCATAGTGGAGGCAGGATGATAATATATGTTTTTGTCTGAAGTGAGACTACTAAAGGAAACACATTAAAATGAGGATAAATGGTCATGTCTCAGCAAGGCCAGTCCTTCCTGTCATTCTTTAAGCTGAATTCCCATAAAATTTAGTTTTACCTCTATGAAAACTATGTGTGTTGTTGGACTAAATGTAAGAAAAGAACAAAACCAACCAGTGAATAATAAAGGCAATGTCTACGGCTGACTACATTTGGTATATTAAAATGAAGTGGAAAACTAGAAATACAAGAGTAGTATTTCTTTACGTTTTCTAATTAGTCATTTCTGATGTTTTCCCTAAATGTACACATCAGTCCATTATTCCAAGCAGGGACACACACACACACACCCATCAATAAATTACAATTATAAAGACAGGTAATTGTCTATATACAAAATAAATATACTACTAGTTGCTTATAGTTGCAAAGGTGAATGTGGAAATCCTCATCATTTTACCAATTACCAGCTCATAAAAGAAAAATAAAGTTAAAATATATTGTCTTGTTTGCATAGACTGCTAAATAATTGATCATGATTAAGTAAATTGAGGCATTTTGGAAAAATGACAAATGGCAAGATTTACTGCTTTTGGAATCTACCACATTTGCTAAACATAACTTGCTTGTAACTACGATAAATATCTAATCTAATACAATCAGGTTACCTGCAAACCAGAGCCACATACAAAATTGAATGAATAAAAATGTCTCAAAAGACAATAAACACTTTCTTTTTCCAAATGAAATAAAAATCTTATGACAGGTTCTGAGGAGTATACGTACATGCTAGGAGCATCGGCTTTGCAGGCCTGCAGATAAGGGTTCAAATCTTGGCTCTAAGCCTCTGATTCCTCCCTCGGGAAATGAGGGTGATATTATCTATGGTATGAGATTGTTATAAGAATCTAGTGAGATAATTCAGTAATTGCCATATAGTGTGCTAAGCTTACTGTCTGGCACATAATACATCATGAATAAATGTGTCTTATCATTACCATTGTCATTATTTATTACAAGTGAGAGGCTAAAAAGTGAAAAATCTAACTAGTGCTTTTAACTTCATTTTCTACAGAACATTCATAGAATCATCTAATTAAAACACACACACATAATGCCGTACTGTATCTGGTACTTCTCTGATTCACTTCTATGATCCATTTTAATGTATATGCAATCCTATAGTAAAGAACCCTCCCAGGAGAATAAAAAAGTGCCCTTTATGTTAGCAAAATTTTACATGAGTTAACTGCATTGAATAGGATGAGTTTTGTATTAAAACTCAGCAATTATTTTTCATTAGGGTGGCTTTTTATTTATTTATTTATTTTCAGACAGAGTCTCGTTCTGTCGCCCAGGCTAGAGTACAACGGTGCCATCTCGGCTCACTGCAACCTCCGCCTCCCGGGTTCAAGCGATTCTCTTACCTCAGCCTCCCGAGGAGCTGGGATTATAGGCGGCCACCACTGTGCCTGGCTAATTTTTGTATTTTTAGTAGAGATGGGGTTTCGCCATGTTGGCCAGGCTGGTTTTGAACTCCTGACCTCATGTGGTCCACCAGCCTTGGCCTCCCAAAGTGCTGGGATTACAGGCGTGAGCCACCGTGACCGGCCTAGGATGGCTTTTCTAAATATTTTCATCTATGATAATTTTTCTTTCCATGTATTTATTTATTTTGAGACAGTTTGAGGTTACAGTGAGCTATGATCACACTGTCTGGAATGCAGTGGTGTGATCTTAGCTCCCTGTAACCTCAAACTCCTGGGCTCAAGTGATCCTCCCACCTCAGCCTCCCAAAGTGTTGGGACTGTAGGCATCAGCCATAGGGCCTGGCAGTGAGTTTTCTAAATAGAGATTTACTAAAAGGCTTGTGTAGTGACTTGGCAACATTGTAAGTATTTTACTTCTAAACTTTGAATGCCTTTCTAAAGGTCACAGGCTGGGTCTATGTAATTCCCTTTACAGCACCACTTGCAATTGGCTGTTTAGAAAATGCTTTTTGAGGATGGTGAAGAGCTCTGTTTTTCATTAAGTGGCTTTGAACTTTGCGACTGCAAGTCCTGACTCTGGATTTACCCTTCACTTCACTACATAATTCAATTCAAACAGCCATATGATATCCTCTTTCTGCAACGTGTGTGTGGGGGGAGGGCGGGGGCGGGGGTCGGTGTTTCCCCTTTCTAATGTATCTTTATCCAGTGAGTTCATTTTAATGAAAGAACTCCAGTCTTCCCTCAATTTCCTTATTCTGACCTTGTGCTCTAGTACTAAATAGTGACTCTAGGGAGAAAAGGGCTGGTGAGCCAAAAATGACTTAGGAACATAATTCTCTACCAAGCTGCAGAAAATAAATGACAGGGTTGGCTGAAATCCAAAGGTCAAATATATACAGGCTTTCTTATGGGAAAGGAATGTCAAACCTGTTTAAAAATCCTGTGAAGTGAGTTTATAATCCCTGACTACCAAAATTAACCATCTAGCTGAATCATTTTAACATTTCCATGAATAAAGTAGATTGATTAGCTTTTCCAGAGTTATCTGTCATCAGATAAACAAACCAATATATTTTAAATAAATACTTTTGACCCAAATGGCATGGTGGAGCACAAAATGCTTAAAAAATGCCCTCTGGGCCTCCTAAGGTTTTTCATAGTCAGAAAAAGTAAATTAGCTAGATTATTTGCCTTTCTGCACAATACAAGACAAGCTGAAATAAATATGTAGCCTCCTCTTGCTTGGTCTTCTTTTTGAATGCTTCTGAATTGTTAGAATTTTAGAGCTTCCAACTGGATTAAAAATTGGCTCAGTAGGATGGAAAATTATGAAAAAAACCTCTTATAGAAAATACTTGCTGCACTCAGTTAAAAGTGTCTTTTAGGCCAGGTACAGTGGCTCATGCCTGTAATCCCTGCACTTTGGGAGGCCGAGGCGGGCGAATCACTTGAGCTCAGGAGTTCGAGACCAGACTGGCCAACATGGTGAAACCCGGTCTCTACTAAAAATACAAAAAATCTGCTGGGTGTGGTGGCCCGCGCCTGTAGTCTCAGCTACTCGGGAGGTTGAGGCAGGAAAATCGCTTGAACCCAGGAGGTGGAGGTTGCAGTGAGCCGAGATTGCACCACTGCACTGCAGCCTAGGCAACAGAGTGAGACTCCATCTCAAAAAAAAAAAAAAGTGTCTTTTATTCCCAAGCTAACACAAGAATGTTGAGGTAACCAATGTTATTGGGGAAAAATATGAAGTCTATTCGTTTTATTCAAGACCTAGGTATCCCATTGAGCTTATTCTACTTTGTGGTGGAAAATATATACATTTTTCTGTCTCTCATATCTTCTCAATAGTATAAACAAGAATAAATAAAACAATTTCAATTTTAAGGGTCTCCTTAATTTATCATTATTGTAGCATACCATCACTTACTTGCCCCTATTAGTTTGGAGTCAATAATCATCACACATGAAATACCAATATGGGCTGGGCGCAGTAGCTCATGCCTGTAATCCCAGCACTTTGGGAGCTGAGGCGGGTGGATCAGGAGTTTGAGACCAGCCTGACCAACATGGTGAAACCCTGTCTGTACTAAAAATACAAAATTAGCCGGGCATGGTGGTGCACACCTGTAATCTCAGCTACCTGGGAAGCTGAGGCAGGAGCATCGCTTGAACCTGGGAGGCAGAGGTTGCAGTGAGCCGAGATTGCGCCATTGCACTTCAGCCTGTGCAACAAGAGAGAAACTCCATCTCAAAAACAACAACAAAAAACAATCAATATACATCAGCATGTATATCCATTTTTGGCAACATCATCAACATATCCATAGAAACATAAGTGTTAGAATTAGCTAAAAGGAGCCTTAGAGACTATCCACCTGCCTTGTTTCTGAAGTAAATAAAACGAGGTTTAGAGAAGTTAGTAATTTTCTCTGCATTCCAGTCCATTGTGATGTCATGGATGGGGGAAAGAAAAAGTACCATGTACTGAATATTGTATTAGGCTTTTGATGACTTTTAGCCCGAGTCAAATACCCAACGACTTAATATCAAAGGCATCACCATTTCAGTTTTATATAGATCTGACTTAAGTGTAGTTTAAGGCCATATATCTGGACAATGACAATGTATTTTATAGCCAATGAACATACTTTTGAAATCATACTAGAAAATGAAATGTATTAATACAATTTAGATTATAATATATATGTGCATTAGAATTCTTTTTTTTTTATTATTATACTTTAAGTTGTAGGGTACATGCGCACAACGTGCAGATTTGTTCCATACGTATACATGTGCCATATTGGTGTGCGTGCATTAAAATTCTTAAAAGCTTATTTTATTGGTACCAGTAAATTTAAAATCATTATCTGTGATTCTACTGTGGAGAAAGAAGAAGGGTATGTCCTGCAATGCACTAAAAGGGCACGAATCATGCCCTTAAAATGTCCTGAAAACACTTTTTTCAGCCATAAATATGAATAACCAAAGTTGAGGGTTGTGTACTAATGGCAAAATTATCAGATCATTGATCAAATGACGTCCTATTTTCAGGTAGGCAATACCATAATAGCAAAGCAAAGACAGATCTAATTTGCATCTGGGACATTTAAAATAAATATATTAAAGAAGAACTGTTGAGCCAGTCCCTCAGTCATACTGTTCTCTCCTTCTCAGCCTAAAACTAGTCCCTCAGCCTTTAGAGGTTGAAGGGGGACCAGCAGGTTTCATGTCACCTACTACTGTCCTTGTCTTCCCCCTAACCTGTACCAAGGCCTTCAGTAAATTTGCTCATTCCTCCTTTAGCCAAAAAGTCAAAAACTCCACGGATAACAACTCATGGATCTCATCCTCCAAAGAGGTCATTAGTGCTCCCATTTTGTAAACAGACATATTCTGAATCCCAGATAAATTTCCTGTTAAGATAAATAGGTATAAATAGTTTGGATGTGGATATAATATATACATATAATATTTGTATAATTATCATCTTACAAGTGGCTTTTGTTTCCATCATTTTAGAAATTTAAATATTGTAAAGACAAAGCAAATAGACGTATATCCATAAAGTTTAGTAATGTGCTCATATATTTTTCTAATTTCCTAATATCAAAATATAAAAACGCACTGAAAGAAGTAACATCTACCATATACTGATGTATTTCAAATTCAACTATGGCTTCATCAGGAAAGCACATTCCCTGTAATTTTTTTTTTTTTTTTTTTTTTTGAGACAGAGTCTGTCTCTGTCGCCCAGGCTGGAGTGCAGTGGCCAGATTTCAGCTCACTGCAAGCTCCACCTCCTGGGTTCACGCCATTCTCCTGCCTCAGCCTCCTGAGTAGCTGGGACTACAGGCGCCCGCCACCTGGCCCGGCTAGTTTTTTGTATTTTTTTAGTAGAGACGGGGGTTTCACCGTGTTAGCCAGGATGGTCTCAATCTCCTGACCTCGTGATCCGCCCGTCTCAGCCTCCCAAAGTGCTGGGATTACAGGCGTGAGCCACCGCGCCCGGCTCACATTCCCTGTAATTAAGCAAAAGTGGTTAGTCTATAACCATAATTAAATTTATATTGTATTGTCAGGTTAAAACTGTGAATACTGTGTATAACCAGGAAAACTGGATGGGAATGACTGACTTAATAAACTAACTTCTTTTGAGAAACACAATTCCTTTCCATTACCTCTATTTTTAAAAATCATGTGAATAACACAAAAATATCTATGCTATAATATGACAGCCCTAAAAAACCAAAAATGGGTGTTTTCTGTGGCCCACAAGGCCAGTCTAGGAACAGCCCTTCGCTACGAACTACATGGATCATGAAATTGACAAGGGATTGAAATAAGATAATCCTTTTATTAACAGGAAATGAATGTGTTTTGAGGCTCTGTCTTTGTCATGATTAGCTGGCTGTATGTGAATACAGGCTCTTTGGGAACCTGATCCAATTTATATCACTGGAATGAGCCTATCAGAGAAATTCAAGAGAGAGATAAGTGAATTAAGTTTAGCAAACACTACACTACTAGTTGGTATATTAACCAAGTACTAGAAAGTGAGTGGGGAGAAAGGAAGAGTTCCATGAAGTGGGTAATGCTAGAGCTACACCTCAAACAATTTGGGATTTACAAGGCAGACAAGATAGGGTGGCATAGTTCCTTATGATGTCATACCATGGCTTAAAAACTAAATCCCTGCCAGTGGTGAAGAGCAAATGGCTGTTCTCTACAATGCTCCACTCCTCTCCAATCTCAAGGATGACTCTGGCCATCCTAATTCCACTTTATGTGGAACCTTAAAGACATCTGAGCATCAGTGGTACAGCAACTATCATATTGCATCATAATTGTCTGTCCTTCACTTGAAGGCAGGAAACATTTATATCACACTGCAACAATGTCCAGTATATTTTATATACTTCAATGAGTAAACAAATTAATGAATGAATAAGGATTTAACCAAGACAACAAAGGCCTTGCAGGGGCCTCTCTTGTCTGCAATTCATAATAATGTCCACTAAAAATCTCAGAATATCCATTTTATACATAGTCAGGCCTGGGTACTCCTGAGAGGCCTAAACTAGTACAGAGGGCTCCTCAGAGTTCCAGATAAATCTTATTTTACCATATCGCTCTTTCCTGAAAAAATAGTGTCACATCCCTTAGGGACGTTATCTAAACTGACCCTTTCCCCTGGGAATCCTCCAACCACTGGTCTAGGTTTCATTTCTGAAGACACTATGACAGGCAATCATAGATATAGACTGTTAAGTTCACTTTCGTTCACACAACTACAGGCATGAACCTCTGTGTACTGCCAGAGTGTTCCGTTTTAGGATACCTTTGTATTTTTATTCCTGTTTTCTTTTTTCATGAAAAGAATAATAAAGTCCATGGTAATATTATAGATTGTGGTGTCAGAGATGTCAGATTGAATCTTGACTCTGCCACTTTCCATTTAACTCTGGGTGAATTACTCCCTGAGCCACAGTTTCCTAACCTGGAAAATGGGGATAATAATGCTTACTTTATAGGGGTGGTGAATATAAAATAAGATGTACCTGGCATAATGCACCAAATTGATATTCAATAACTACTGTCCTTAAAGATGCCAAAAAATAGGAACCTTTTTGAAAAGTACTTCTAGAAGCCAACCAATTTTTCTCAACATGGTTGGAAACAAGGCAAATGTTGCTTCTTTTTACATACAAACATGGTAACTGTGTAAGCGTTTTAACTAATGTACTGACCATAGTTTACAGCTGCTGTGTAACTTCAAAAATGTCAAATATATTTTTTTATGAATGGGGGAAATAAATAAATTCACTGTTTTGCAATGGTATTTTGGTATTTATACATCAATTGTAGCATTTTCTTAGGTATAAAATTTTAGGTATGTTTATGCATCATCATAAACAGTGATATTGTTTTATAAATATCATACTACTACTCCAGACAGCTGAATCATACAGACTAGTTTTGTTTTCTCACCCGATGACCCTAAATTCTATAAACTTTAAGAAAGTACCTGATTCTACAGGGAACCCATGAAGGAAGTCAGGTAAAAAAGCAAGAAAAACAACTACTCACCTCCATAGTGCACTCAGCAATGCAATGGTAGTTAGCAGATCCAATTACCAGCTACTCATTGGCACTCAACAGTATTACTTGGTATAGATCAATTTCTTCATTTTCTGTTTTGCTTTTCTTTGTATACTTTAACCACAGTCTCCTAAACCTTTCCCCCTAAGTTTCCATTCATTTTTCTTGTGAGTTATACTCCTGTATTCCTACTTATGTCTCTAGGAAAATGCAAAATAATTCCTTCTATTCATGGAGAAATATACTATCCTGATGATTCTAGGAAGTTTTCTTATTTCAGTTATTGTACATTTTCCAAAGTACAGCATAAACATTACATTCCTTGATTCTTCTTTTTCACTGTCAGTTCTACCTCCCATTTAATAATAGTAAATCATGTAAGTTAGATGTCTTACTAGTATTTAGTTCAAAAAGTCATTTTAAGGTGTGAATGTAGAGGAAAGGGTGTTGAGGCACAGAGAGAGACAGCAACGTGGACATCATCACCCAGCTCAGGAAGCAAAGCCAGCATCTGAACTCAGGAAATAATGAGGGTCTGAAAGTGCTCTGTCTTAAGTTTCTCTCTCTCTCTCCCCGCCATCTCCCTCTTCTCCCTCTCCCTTTCTCTCTCTTCCTCTATCCAATAAGGCTACAATTTAGCCAATAGATAATCTTAGTGTAGCATCATGTATCTTTTTCAGCAGATAGAGATCTTTAAGGAGTCATAGCAAGAGAAGCCCGGACATCCTGCCTGTAACAAAAGTCTTGACATACATCAAAATAAATTTGGCACCTGGTTTCACTAATCTGTAAACACAAACAAACAACTGTGTGTGGGTGTATATATGTGTGCATGTATACACACATGTGTGTGACTGTGTGTGTATGCATTAAAGCTTCTTTTCTGTAACTGGATAATAGGGAATGAATACCAGCTATTCTGAGAACTCTGAGCCTGCTGATTGAAGATAACTCTGAGAAAAAACGCAGTACAAGTCAATGCTCCTGGCCCACAAACCATAGTCTTAGATTTTATTTCTGGTCTATAAACATCCTCATATGGCATCAGACCCTACTGAAATCATTCAACAAATGTAAGCCAATGATTACTGAGACTAAGCAAAATCAACAAGACTACAGGTTTGTTTTTCATCCGTAAGTGACAACAAAACAAATTTCATCATAAAAAAGTTATTAGTGATGATTCTTCCTTTGAAATTAGATGGCAATTATCTTCTGTAATTGGATTTTCTCCTTTTAGAAATATCCTAATAGGTCCTGAAAGGTATATGTACTACCGGAATTCAGTAAAATGCTACGTTAATTACACACAGCTGTTACCTGAAATATTTGAAAACAGCATGCTATACCTTATATGTGTGAGAATAACTAAACTAAAAATCAGAAATTAAAATTTAAGTTACAAATTAGCATATGATCTACTAGCATCTCTCCAAGCCAGAAACAGTGAACTTCCCTGGAAAACAAAGTGTTGGGCTCAGATGATGGGCTGCTCTGTGCTATTGTGTCAATGAAAATAAGACACACCACAACCCAGATCACATAAACCTAGGATCTATCTGATTTTCAAGAACCAAGATGATTGATATTACTAAACAAATACCCACTACGTGCCTCTGGCTTCTTCTCTCATGTTTCTTTGTTTAATTCTTAGTAAGCATTGAAATGATAGGTTATTCATTCCTAAGATGTCATTATCTGTAGCAACCACTGTCTTAAAGTCTGCACTTGCTTCATGTCAGATCAGAGTATCCTGTTTAAAGATGGCCAGCGATTAGATAAAGGTAATGTACCTTCTCTCATTACATCTCATCTAGATAGTGGCAGGAGGAAAGGATATCAGAAGACAGCAGCACTGTAAGCCTCTCTCATGAGCTGTGGCAATCCAGTTACAGAGAAGTTGAGGGCTCTCTAAACTGAGGCAGTGCCAGAATTCACTTTACCATTTTTATGTACACTTGGTTTTAGAACTTGTTCTAGAAACGTATGTTTTACCATTTTCACTGGATCCAATTGTGAAAAGACAGTAACTGAAGTACAAGGTATATAAGTATACACACGTATGAAAAACTGCTCAGTAAATATTGTTAAGTGAATAATGCAGGTTATGAAATAGAACTCAATTTATGATTCCATTGTGAATATCACCAATGAATGTCTGACACATGCATAGGAAAATTTGATTACGTTCTCAGTTCTTAGTGGAGAATTGAGGTAAGGGAGTATGAGTTGGGCATTGTGAAATACTTTCAATTTCTAAGACATATCTAAATAGATGGATGGATAGAAAGACAAATAGATGTTACTTTGTAACTACAAAAATCATGAACATACATCATTACGCAGAAAACAAGTATTCAAAATGCAATGTATTCTATTGCATACCTATTGTGTATACTTTCACAAATTCAGGTGACAAACCTAGGTCAATGAAGCGCAATATATTTCATCGCTGCATGACTTTTCAGAGCTTTTAATGTGCACTGTGGATGTCCATTGACTATAAGTAGTCATATGAGGCGGAATACAAATGTTCATATGCAAAAAAGCCAAAAATTCCCAATGGTCATTGCAGCCCATATCCTCATTAAAATTTGACCATTTTTAAGTCGAGATATATTGCATGCTCTTTGGAGATTAAAAATGGTGGTTTGTGATTTTGATCACCATGGAACCTCTGAAAACCATAAGAAACACGTCCATTTCAGACTTCTGGTCCTATTTCTGTGAGTTGATTTAGCAAGCTGGTCAAGGACGGAGTCAAGGCCAGGTACGGTGGCTCATGCCTGTAATTCCAGCACTCTGAGAGGCCGAGAAGGGTGGATCACTTGAGGTCAGGAGTTTGAGACCAGCCTAGCCAACATGGTGAAATCTCATCTCTACTAAAAATACAAAAATTAGCTGGGCATGGTGGCAGGCACCTGTAATCCCAGCTACTCAGGAAGCTGAGGAAGGAGAATCACTTGAACCTGGGAGGTGGAGGTTGCAGTGAGCTGAGATTGCGCCACTGCACTCCAGCCTGGACAACAGAGCGGACGCTATCTCAAAAAAAAAAAAAAAAGAAAGAAGAAAGAAGGAAGAGGAAGAAGAAGAAGGCAGGAAGGGAGTTGGGGAACTAGGCATATCAAACACATTTACCCATGCCCGTCCCAGGTTTAGGGTTAGGATTTTTGATGCAGAACTCTCTTATCAGAAGGAGAGCCCCACAAAGCTCAGGATTTTCAGAGTTTAATTCTTAAGTCTGGTCTGGCTGAGCCCATTTCTTTCTAAATTGGAAGCTGGGTGTGAGAGTAAGGAAAATGGAAATTCATCACGCAGTTAAGCCTTAGAGGCCTGAGGGGAGGAAAAAGTTTGAAGGAGTTAGAGACAATGAGAGAGCACGCACCCCTCTCTCTACCCCAAATACACTGGAGAATTGTACTAAAGGCTTTGATTCCTACACAAATATACATTCCCATGAGAGAGTTAACCTTTTGAGCTTTTATCAATCATTTCATCACCTACTATGAATTGCTTTATGAGATCCATAGGGGAGAAAGCATTTGAAGGAACGGATGCTAAGAGTAGAAAGGAACGGAGTAGTAGAGAGAAGAGGGATTTTATTTCCCAACCAGAAAGTAATTCACCCAATTGCCTTGTTTGGTGTGTACTAGCTTTGCTTTGTGTACTCCCTGGTTCTCTGTGCCTTATTTTTTTTACATACAGGAGTGTGAGACTGAAAATTATTTAGCTTCGTCAAACAGGTCAATTCATCTTCAGAAAAAAATCTCAAAGAGCACTAATGAGCATTTTCAAATACATGTCTCAGATTTGGATAAGTAAGTAAATAAGTAAATAAATAAAGCAAATGGTAGTGGCTAAAAACAGATGTCTTCTTACTTGGCCCTGACTAACTTTTAGTTAGAACCATAACACTATGACTCATTGAAACTATTGTGGAGTCTAAATCAAGTAAATGAGATAGTAGTAGTTCTGGGCATCTTTGCAGGTTATTCTATAAAATGACAGTTATTTCTGTGGCTTTGTTGATTTTACAAAGTCTTTCCTTGGCCTATCTTCTGCGCATTAAGGAATTTTTTTGCTAGCAAAAAAGGTTTTATTGTTTTCAAAATATAAAACAAATCATGCCTTTTGGAAAGTTTCTTAATTACCCTAAGCCTCACTTCTTTCAATGCAAAAAATTGCAGTTAATGTACCTGCTTCTCAAGGTTGTTTTCAAGATTATATAAATGTGTGTGAATGCATACTTTCAAACTCTGGGTCTCTATAAAAGCTATTATTAGTTATATTCATGTTTTGCAGGACTTCTGTTTCTAACTTTCACAAGACAATAGTGATAATGGGTCAAATTCCATTGCATGGACCATCAAGGAAGGACATTAATTCTTGTCTTTGAAGTAGATTTACCTTTAAGCAAATCCTTCCAAAATTATATATTCTATCTGCCTAGAGTATGGATACCATTTAGGATATTAAGAGAAAGTATTTAAAATCTTATTAAAAAGTAAGTAGCATGAGCTTTCAGCATCATATGGGAACTACAGACCTAGTCAAAAGTTATTTAGTTACTGAGAGAAGGTGTATTTCATTTGATTCACTTTGTTTATTATTGATAAAGATCCAAGAGTTAGTAAACTTTCTTGTTAACCTAGTGAAATTTGCCTAGTAGAGATACAAATAACTTTTGCCTGGTTGAAAAGATAACTCCAAGGGTTTTAGTTTATGATCCTGTAGATATTAACTACTCATATCTAACACTGCAATCTTATTATAAGATTTATTAAATGGCCTATATATACTTAGCTCTGCAAATGCTCTTTAAACTGGTCTTACCGTCTTACTGGGTCTCTAATAAATGACTTGAATAAACTCGTTGACATTTGTTCATTTGATGTAGGCAAATCATATTTTTAATGCTTTAAAAATTATCTTAACAGTGATGCAGAAATTTTGCTGTTGTAGAGATAATTATAGTGGGATTTGTTAGATGGTAGAATATATTCTGATATTGAAAAGAATAGTAGTAAAAAGTAAATGGGAAGAAAGATGGATGAGTAAGTAGTTAGAAACAAAGAGTTTCTGGAAATTTTAAATTAACAATGTTAAAATTTGCTTTCTTTCTGTATTTCCCCCAGGGGTCAACATGCTGTTAGATAGTTTATGGTGACAAGGAAGTTAGGGAACTTATTTAAAAAATGGATCCTTCTAATAATTGGAATATACACTATTGCAATTGTATTCAACGATACTAAGGTCTCACAGAGTAAGCTTCAAGGTGCACTGCCATTTACTTACACTTTGTATCTCAGATGATGGAGGCCCAGAGAATCTTAGTTGCTACTAAAGAGATCACTCACTGTAAATATGAACAAACTTGAACTAAAATCGAGTATTCAGGTTCTTGATACTGTGTTAAATGTACTGACCACTTTAAGATTTATAACTGGGTAAAATGTGTCTGCACAGAGGTCCCTCACAGTGTACAATAAGAGATGGTAACCACAATTGCAGTCATAATCCGAAATTGCTGCATAAGCCTAAACTTAAACTTTCAGAATCTTATTTTAATTATGAGTAAAATGAGGATATTGGAATAACTCTTTTTTTCTTTCTCTGGGTGATATTTTATACAAAAAAAAGAAGATAAAAGATGTATGATTCAATGTAAAACCCAGACAATAATTACTTAAAAAGAGAAGCAGAGTAATATATAGTACAGCCTCTAAGAGTTTTTGTTGTGAATAAATCTTTTAAACTCTGTTTAATTATGCATTTTCTCAATCTATTTGGCCATAGGATAACTCATTTCCACCCCATCTTTTCTTGCCCATCACCTATAAACATGTCTATGAACATCACTGTGAACTTAAAACTCAAGTTATCAGTAAATCTTTGGGAACTTCTCGATTAATCATCTCTGAGGTCATCTGGAATTCTAACATCCTATTATCACTTGGCTAATATCACAAATTACCCTAAATTTACATAGCACTTACTATTTGTAAGGCACTGTTCTATTCACTTAAAAGTGTCAACCTATTGAGATCAAGTGACAGTGCTGGAGCTCATGAATGTCAGCCTTGTATGTGTAGGGTCCATAACATTAAATATCTGCAGCATACAAAATGGTTCCTGGTAATTATGCAAATGTGGCCACAATTTTTTAAAGCATAGATTATTAGAAATTAAAGGCAGACATATCGTAAGTTCTGCAGTGTAAAGGATAAAGATGTTCATGACAGATTGAGAAAAATAGGAATGGGAAATATAGTTTGAAAACTACATTGGGAAATGTGCTGAATTTTCAAACCACTGTATTTGTAATTTGGAATCAAAGACTAACTCTAAACTTCTGCTAATGATTGGATGAGTCTCACAAATACCCTTTTTCCATTTTTTATAATAATATTTTAAGTGACTATAATGTATAAATCTATTCAATAATCAATTAAAGGTGAAACTACATGCCAGTACCCGTGTCAGGTACAGGGATAGAGGTCCCAGAAAGTTCACAGATTTATGAGAAAGAGAGTGTGTACGATGGCAATATAATGAATCAGCAGGGATGGTCAAGGAAAGCTTCCAGGGAAAATAATTGAGGCCACAGAGAAATCATTTTTTGAGTAAGAAGGAGGTCAGCTGAGGGCATGGCATGAAAAACATATTCCACTAGAACTATTTAAAATATCAATATGTCAAGAGCAAAGAATCTAAATTAACTCCCTTTTCCTGAGACAATGCAAAGAGGCCTTGCTGATTCCATGCACTATTTGTCTGGAATTTTTCTGCATTGCTCTTTTAAGGTGTCAAGCACTGACTGGGTCTATGACAATGTAGAAGAAGGAACATGCTTTGGAGAGAGAGATTCAGCCTAAACTTGTGAAGAACTTCTATCCAACCCATCCACTGTCCCTAAAGACACAAAAAGAAAGGGACAAGAAACCAGATTACCCCAGGTGTGTACTACAAACATACAATAGTGGTTTTGGTTCTGGGAAAGTTCATCTTTGAGTAAGACACCCAGACTCACTGTTTATTTTAATGTAAACTATTAGAGAGAAAAATGTCTGGGAGAAATGTACTCAAAAGGCCTCTGTTGAGAATAACCAGTCCTATGAAGTAATATTTAAATGCTGTGAAAAAAAATTTACAGAGCTTCAGGTCTCCCATTGACTTTAGTCTTCATCAATCTATTCCTATGTACACAAGTTTAAAATGTTGAGGACAGCCCTCCTAGAAAGCTCTCATTCAGAGCTGGCATTATGTCATGTACCTAGCAGCAACTGAATTCCCAGACTAATTTTAATAATTCATGGACCTGATACTCAAAACTGAACATTCAGCATGGTAATCACAAGAAATCACAGGGTACATATACTTCCCCACCCAATCTCTCTTCCTCTCACACCCACATTAGGAACATATTGCACAGGTCAGGATGGACAAATTCTAGAGAACTCTGGGAATCATCTTCCATATTTCGTCTGTTTTCAAAAGAGTGACAAGAGGTTATAAGTCATGGATTTTCTAATTTTATAACTGGTTAAGTCCAAGTTTGGAATGCCAAGAGTCATCATTTTCATTTTTCTAGTCCTGCTTGCTACTCCAGAGTGAAGAAACTCTGTACATGGTGGTTACTGATGATAGGAGTGAAGGGTAGATGTTTTGACACTCCATCTCCCATGGCCACAATCAAAGCATAGCAAGAAACTTCACTAGGGGCCCTGCTGCTCCTCTCACTATACTACACTACATCAGTAACAACATCTGTACTTAGTAATAAACATGCTAGGAAAATGTTAAAGTGCTTCATAAATTATATTTCCATTTATTTGCAAAGGAAATTGAAGTGTGATAGGGTAGAAACCATGTTTTATACCATACGTAGGGAAGCAGTCAGAAGACTCACGTGAGCAACATAGCCCAAGGAGATTGTCAGAAAAAAAAAATCATACTGTCAACAACACAGAAGATTACCTTTCAACTGAGATTGACAAGGCACTGATTTATTCCCAGAGTTGTTAATAAATGAATAAAAAAAGAAACAGGAAATTTGTGGTTAAGTATCCCTGACTCTGAGCCAATATGCTTAATAATGACCAGAAAATCTACATTTTGAAAACCCTCTATGCAGTCATAGAAGAGAGTAAGTTCATGTCCTTTGCAGGGACATGGATGAAGCTGGAAACCGTCATTCTCAGCACAGGAACAGAACACAGGAACAGAAAACCAAATACCGCATGTTCTCACTCATAAGTGGGAGTTGAACAATGAGAACACATGGATACACAGAGGGGAATATCACACACTGGGCCCTGTCAGGCGGTGGAGGGCAAGTGGAGGGAGAACATTAGGACAAATGCCTAATGCATGCGGGGCTTAAAAACCTAGATTACAAGTTGATATGTACAGCAAACCACCATGGCACACGTATACCTATGAAAAAAACCCTGCACATTCTGCACATGTATCCCAGAACTTAAAGCAAAATTTAAAAAAATAAAATAAACACACTCATCAACATTAATAGAAAAAAAAAAAAAAAAGAAAAAGAAAACCCTCAAGTTTCCTGTGGTCCCCTCACCACACTGCCCAGAACCAGAAAGAGTTTAAGACTTTGAATGGATTCATTTCTCAGAAAGCTTGGCTGTATATCTCTATATTTAGGGTTGTTTGATTTCCTTTATTGCACAGTAAGAAGTTGATGGGAGGAGTGACAAGATGACTGAGACTTTCCTTTCCTAAGCTTTTCTTGCCCTTTGTAGAGCTTTGATGGGTAATGTCTTACCATATCATGAGAAAATGGACTTGAATCCATGCTACTCAAAGTGGACTGACATCCCTGGGACTTGTTAGAAATACACATGCTAGGGCTCTACCTGATACTTAGTGAATTAGCATCTCTGGGCACAGGACTCAACATTCAGTGTTGTGACCAGCACTGCTTTATGGCTACAGTACCATTCCTCCTAGGACCACGTTGCCATCAGAGTTATTTTGACCCTCTCTGGGAAGAGAGTAAGCCTGAGTCAAGGTTTTACTCTATTCCACAAGAGCTTGTCCTCTAATGGAATTTACAAGTCTGGCCTTTCAAGTACAGTCTCAAAAATGGAATGCAAGACACAGGAAAGCAGAGAGGGGAAAAAGTCTGAGTGCCAAACAGAGAATGACCTCTATGGCTAAATTGTTTTGTCTGCATCCTGTCTAAAGGCACCAAAATTTACAGAGAATAAACTAAGGGAAGGGGGAAAAAGTCTTGTAGCTCAGTGATCTTTCTAGGTTGGAATAATTTTAAACTGAGCAATAATCTGAGCATATTTTCAACCAGCATCTGTCTGTGTTCCACTAAGTTTCAGTCTGACTTTTACTCCCTTAGGTAATCAGCCCACATACAAGCAGGTTAGGAATGAAAAGAAAACAAAAACAAAAAAAACAAAAACCCCGCTTATTTCATTTTCTGTTTTCCACATCTCCTTTTGTATATACATCAAAGTACAGCATGTGACAGGAATGCTTCCATAGCACCAAGGTAATAGGTGGCATTTTGTATAGAAGGTTGGTGTATCTCCTGTGCCTAGGTTCAAATTTTGGCTTTGCTATTTACTGGCTATTTGAAATGTGTTGACTTACTCTCTGTAGGCTGCCACCCAGGCTAGAGTGCAGTGGTATAATCATAGTTCACTGCAGCCTCAAACTACTGGCCTCAAACGATCATCCCACCTTGGCCTCCCAGAGTGCTAGGATTACAAAGGTGAAGCACCATCCTGGGCCCCTTGCTTCTTCTAAACTATCAACCTAACCATGTAAACGGCAGAATCCCTTTGAGAACCTCATATGCCATGCTTCTTCCCGTCACAGGGCCTTTGCATGTACTATCATAGAAGTCAGCATAGAAAGAAGAGAATCCAAGGTTCAGAGTCAGACAGCTTGGGTTCAATGCCTGGCTTTGTCCTTGCTGTGTTTATGACATACAAGTTACTTAGTTATCCTCTCTGACCCTCAGAGTTCCTGTATCTGCAAAATAAGCATAATAGCCACTACACAGAGGTGTTGGGAATATTCCATGAGAAAATCCATAATTTACCTTTAGTGATACTAAGACTACTAATTGTCTATAACATCTATTGGCTTTAATCAAATGTTATACTAACAAATTTTTTTTTTTTTTTTTTTTTTTTTGAGGCGGAGTTTCACTCTTGTTGCCCAGGCTGGAGTGCAATGGCACGATCTCGGCTCACCGCAACCTCCGCCTCCCAGGTTCAGGCAATTCTCCTGCCTCAGCCTCCCTAGTAGCTGGGATTACAGGCATGTACCACCAGGCCCAGCTAATTTTGTATTTTTAGTAGAGACGGGGTTTCTCCATGTTGGTCAGGCTGGTCTCGAACTCCCGACCTCAGGTGATCCACCTGCCTCGGCCTCCCAAAGTGCTGGGATTACAGGCGTGAGCCACTGCGCCCGGCCTATACTAACAAATTTTTAAATAAAAGCAATGAAATACTTTCAAAATACTGTGCATTAATTTAGTTTATGACTCTTGAAACAAAGTCCAAGTTTTATTGGCCAAAAAAAGAGATCTTTAGTGATTAATACTGAATTTAAAGCAAGATTTCTCTAATTTCAAAGTCTATATATTTTCATCTTGAAATCAACCATATTGTTAACAAAGATAAGAAAAGAAAACAAAACAATGGCTTACGGTCCACATGTTCTTTTCTGTCTTAGATGGCTCACTTGCAATTATAACCAACATAAATTAGAATATTAAAAACTTATTCTCAGGTTTTAAAAAATCAGCTGTATTTGCTCCAGTGCTTCTATATTTACTGAAGGAAGGAGGTCAGTAATTTGGGAGTCAGAGAAGCTGAAGTGTATTTCCTTCTTAATTTTCACATGGGCTGAAATGTTTTCAAGGGCTGGAAGACAGCGTGGTGACAGGAAGACAACGTGGTGTGCAGAGAGAAGGTTAAACTGCACATGAAGAAATCTGAGTTTAAACTGCAGTTCCCACCAGCTGGAATCCACAGGGCAAGTCATTTAACTGCTCTGAAGGCATAACCGCCTCCTCTCAAAATGAGGGGCTGGCTTAGTTGACTGCACAGGCTCCTTCCAGCTTTATATTTTGCTGGTCTTGAGAATTGTTAGGGAAGATCACAGTGACTTAAAAAAGAGAAGATCAGATCTCCTATCCCATCAAAGAACTATCTATCATTTCAGACATTTTAAATTCCAGACTCATACATCTAATAAGAAAGCTTTTTTTTCTTAACCCTGGTTTTTAAAATGTATAACTTCAAGAAAAAGGTAAATCTGCCCAAGAAACATATGACAAATATAATGCATTTCATCAGCATATGTTCCATCCTTACTGGTCACTTTTATTAGAGATTTAGGCTAAGCAGTGTGAGCTGTGTTCTCAGAAGAATGGGGATGGCTCTTGCAGATCCTCTGCACTCTGGGGTCTCAGGGCAGCTAGTGCTGAAATGCGACCAGAAAGAGTGAGGACATGAAGAGAGCCATGTCTTGTCCTTAATGACTCTTGGTGGTTTCACAAGAAAGACAGAGGGATGCGGTATTCCATCTGCAGGAATGAAGTGGGTCAGTCTCCCCACAGTCATAACACATGCATCACAGTCCTCTCGTGCTTTCAGCTGTCAGGAATAGGCCTTCATGTTGTTGTTACACATTGACCTAATGAAGAGAAAAATGACTCAGAATAAATGAATCTTCCCACTAATAAATGATTTCTTGATTTCGTGGTGCCGTGGGCTTTTTTGAGAATCTGAGGAATGTGGCTCTTCTTCTCCTAGAAAATACACATAAGCACAAAATTGTGCACACAGCTTCAAGGGCTTCCTGGACTCCTTCATGCCCATTCTCATTCTTCAGGGGCTAACAAGGCAAGAATCTTTCATCTAAATGAAGGAAAATTAAGTGTCTATGAAAATAGACACGATTTGAGCACACCACAAATGTGTTCTAAGCCTGTTTTTCTATTAAATATGTCAAGTCTGAAAAAATCAAAGCCATGTCTTAATCAAATCTGTAGTCTCAGCAGCGCGGTGCCCTGCTCACTGGGCACAGTCAACACTGTGAATCATGGTCGTTGAGGAAAGACAGAGTGGGCAGGAAGAGAAAGAGGCAAGGAAAATGAATGATTTGAGGATGTCCGTGGAAAATGTTATTGCAAAAAAATACTTCTGAGGTTAAAGGGAAGCAGAATAAAAGACTTTACACTCAAAAATGAAGTCAGAGAGACACAAATATGAATCCTGCTCCTTCCCGATAGCAGCTAAGTGACCTTGGGTAAGTTCCTCTCTGCACCTCAGCTGTCTTCTCTGTGAAATGGGGATAATAAGAGTACTTACCTCACAGGGTTATTGTGAGGCTTGAAGGAGCTAATAGCTGAAAAGCATTTAGCACAGTGCCTGGCATGTAAGAAGTGTTCAGTAAGTGAGGTATTTATCAAGAATCAAAAGCTATGGCCTACTTAAGATGATACTTTCTGCAAAAGTGCCAGTCTTAAAAAGGATTTGAAAACTAAACCAATTTAGAAAAAAAATCATCCTTTTAATATTAGAATTATACCTAATTCTGAATTAATTCACAAATCAAAAAAGCTTGAAGAAAGACAAAAAGAGAAATATGATATTTATCCAAAAATATACCATTGTTTCTATTCCCCTAAGAGGGGAATATGAGCTGTAATATTAACATTAAAATGGAGCTCCAAATTAATGGCAAGTATTCATTTCCAGAGATCATTAAAAATCAGAGATTAGAATTCTGAGCTTTGCTCTAGACTATGCATTTTCCTAAATTCATAGCTTAGCCACCCTTTTTACTAGTTGATTTTTTATTGTTTTCCTTACTAGGATGTTTGTGTTTACGTACTGCGTCTCATATTTATATGATGTTTTAAAATCCATTTTATCTAACCAACTCAGAATCCTCTTAAAACTATCAACGATGCCATTTATCAGCTGGCTATTGTGGCTCATGCCTGCAATCCCAGCACTTTGGGAGGTTGAGTGGGAAGGATAGCTTGAGCCCAGGAGTTCAAGACCAACTTGGGCAACAAATGGAGACTCTTTCTCTACAAAAAATTTAAATATTAGCTGACTGTGTTGGCGCAGGCCTGTAGTCCCAGCTACTCAGGAGGCTGAGGTGGGAGGATCACTTGAGCACAGAAGGTTGAGGCTGCAACGAACTCAACCGTTCCACTGCAGTCCAGCCTGGGTGACAGAGTTAAACCCTGTCCCCCTAAACAAATGCCACTTATCTATTCTCAATAATTATTTGTGCATTTAAAATAGCCCCAAGCAAGCACTACTTCTCAAGCACCCAGACAAGAAAAAAACAAAACATTTCCGTATATGGCTGAAATATTTCTCTATATGTAAATTTGTCTTAACATTAACCTTATATAAGTATTAACCATAACATATCTCTTATTGTAAAAGCTAAAAGATGTTATAAATTATAAAAGCACAAAAACGACCTGGCACTTCACTAACCTATGGAGCATAAGCTGCCATCTTTTGAGTACCTAGAATGAGCCAGAATGCATAGTAGGCACTCTATATAAATTGCCTATAATTCTCAAAATAATCCTGTAAAGAAATTATTATTAATGTTGCCATTTCATAGATAAGAAAATTGGGGTCTTAAGAGGTTATGTGACTTGTCAAAGGGCATGGGGCTAGTATATGGCAGAGCTGAGAAACGACGGCAGCTCCTCGTCTAAACCTCACATTCTCATCCTTATTCCATTGCCTATAATGCAAGATTAATATTATTCTAAGTAATATCTAATAAACTTTAGACAATCTCAGGTAAAGTATTATAAGTGGATTTTATCTGGGAATGGGATCTCCCATCATACTTTGTATATTTTATAACATTTGTATGTCAGTTATTTATATTAAGAACCATATCTTATCTAAGGCAGAGACTGAGTGTGAATTTTATTTCTGTACAGAGTAGACATCTAAACTCTCACTGAAGAAATGAACAAATACTACAGATTTGAAACATGCCGTGGATGATACATGATTCTGGACACCTCACCTCTTCCACTCCTCACCTACTTTCCCATCTCCCTGGTGAGTGAGTTCAAGGGATGGCGAATGTGGAGACAGTGTTTGCAATGAGAAATCCTGGAAAAGGGAGAACATACCAATCACTAGGACTTCATCATACTACTACTTTATCCACAGAGACTTCCTTGTCTGCCCTTCCTGAGATGCCTGCAGTATTCTAGTCTCCAAATCTAACATCTGTCCTTATCAATGCATTAGAGTCAAGTAGATTGGCATACTGAATGTTGCATCCAAAAAAAAAAAAAAAAAAAGCTGGAAAACTCATATTCTACTTTAGTTTCCCACCAAGACAGACCAAGACCTCACGAACAAATTTTTGCATGTACTAAAATCTACCCCTTTTTAAATAAATTGAAGAAAGGTGGTGATAGAGGAAAGAGCTTTGACAAAGACAGTAAAGAGCTCTATGTATTACAGACAATAGCTTGCCTAAGTATTTGAGGTTCTAGAGATGGTAGGAATGAAAGATTCAAACCAACAAATTGAAGGGACTCCCCATGACCTAGAATAAGAAGCAGTACTGATCCTAAGGTGATATACAACAATTTCAAATCAAGTGGTTTTCCGAGCAGATCAGTCCTACATTATTTAAAAGAGTATATATGCATTCATAAAGAATCCAAATCTTATCCAAAAGAAGCAAAAAGCTAAAATAAGGCAACATGATAAGGTTTTTAAAACCAATGAACATTGCTTAAGTCAATCTAGATAATAACTATGCCTAGCAATTGTAACAAGCTATTTCCTATGGAAACAGATTAATGTTTCATATTTATCCAGTTTTCTTTTTTTTAAAAGTATTCATAGGAGTTCATAGAGAAGGAACTTGTAGTTGTATTGCAATTTGGAGCCAGTGTGTCATGTGAACAATTCAATTTAGGAATACACTCATTTAGGGAATTAAAAAAGCAGAAGTTAAATTTAGCCCAGAAAATTAAGAACATTATCTCTAAAATAATATTTTCCAAAGCTAAAAATATGCCATTATGTTTATTGAGGAGTGTTTGATTTCAACGAATGTCTCAGATGGTTACCTGTGCTTCCTGTGTTATTCCTTTTATTGGGAAATGGACGTTCTATTCATTGTCCAAAGGCTTGTTAAGTTCTCTTTCTATAATCCTCAGGAATTCAAAGAAGCCTGTGAGTCATCAAAACGCATTACCAAAACTGAGTGTGAAATTTAATTTCCTAGAGATTAGGAAGAATATAGCACAAATCTTTGGTCTGTAAAACTCTGGATGTAATTTTGGCTATAGGCAAAGAGTGGCTTAAGTGACCTTTGAAGGAGACTTCAATGTGTACTTAGGATTTAGCCTCCAAGATTTGGCCTACTCAGCCTCTTTCGAAAAGTATTACTGATGCAGTCACATTTTAGTCAGTAAAATGATTTTTGTCCAAACAATTTGACTGTTTTCAGAAGTACAATGTTGCCTTAAATTAATACCAGGATTCTACCTTACTAAGGAGAGGCTTCAATATGTCTGCTGCATCCAGGTGGGCTACTCCCCATTTTCCAGTCACGTATGTATCCAGTAAGAGCTTTCCAACTCTTTGTGGCTTATCTGGTACATCTATGCGAAACCAGGGAGGGTTTTAAAAGCTGGCAGGGCATAAAGCTCATTTACGGAAGGTCCACACCCCAGCCTTATTTTTAAGGCCTTATCTTTGATTTCCTGAAGGGGTGGAGCTCTCACAGCCTTGCTTTTGTGTTCAACTTCTGACTTACTCCTTGTGCACCTATAACTTTCCATTGTCAACTGAAATTACTTGGGAAAAAAAGGGGTAAATTGTTTTCAGCACTGGTTAAAGAAATTCTTGAGAATGAAAACTTTTTCTGGAAACATTCTCCTGCCTGCTCAAATTTTGTTCCTCAAATATGTGCTTGCTGTCATAACTACGTCTCTGAGCCTCCTTAGGAGCCAACTCTTGACAGCTAAAGAAAAAAATGGAGCAAAGAGAGCAATCTTCCTACAGCCCTCACTGCCGGGGGCCCCACCCTTCTCCATCACTCAACTTTAAAAACTTGGCCTCATCTGTGACCCTCTCCTGTTCTCCACAGGCCCTCCAAGGCCTGTTGATTTTTCATTAAGGAAAATGGCTCTGACCCATTATTAAGCAATTTCCACCTTAACCTCCCTCCTCCCATGCCTCATTACAACATCACTAACATCAAGTCCAACATTCTAATATTATAAGCGGAAAAATAATTATCTGGGACTGTGAACTGTGAGAACTGTTGACTGTGGTAAACTTTGAGCATGTTATAATTCTAGGCCTGAAAACTAAGAGATAACAAAAGAAATGTCATCCACAGATGCCCCCTTCTTTATGCTGCTCCATGCCTTTCTGCTCCTTCTCCCAAAGTATCCTCTTCTGCATATCCTTTTAGAAATTTGTGTCCCATTTTCATTTTCCCCATCCATCCACGATGGCGGTGAAGGGCTCTACCATCCTGCTACCTGCACACCCTTCAATAGAGGTAAACCTCTTAAGGAGAGGAAGGCATCAGAATGGAATCTCCTTCCTCACTGCTCCATCTGTCTTCCTTGGAAAAGGAAAAGGGAAGTAGATATTGAATAAGCATACCATTTTACCTACAAGGCACACAGTAAGTGGTTGATCAAATTGACACAATGCCAGGTTGAAGAACCTTATACACAAGTCATTTTATTCTTGTGCAGATGTTTTTATAGGTAAGAGCCTCAGAAATGGGGTTGCAGGTCAAATAATAAATCCACATATAATTAGGTTAAATATTTTCAGATCTTCCTCCATATGGACTATACCACTTTGCACTCTCCCTAGAAATGTATGAGTACCTTTGTTTTCTCCCAACTTTGCAATGAAGTATGATTTTTAAGCTGCTGGATTTTTGTTAATCTTATGAATGAGAATTGTTTCTTAGTGTGATTTGAATTTGCATTATTACAAGTGAGGTGATCATATGTTTAAGGGCCATCTGGATTCTCTCTTATATTTCTGCATTTGGCAGAAGGCATTTTGTAATCCAAATAACTATTTCTTTACCTTCAAGTCACACTCTGTGCACAGCCCACTCATCTGCTGACCTATGTATGAGGTCAATGTTGCTTACACGTGTTTTGGGACTAAACGGGGGTGGTTGTGGCATTTGTGTCAATGGAGCAAAGGACCTAGAAGGCATCACAATTCACACAGTCAATCTTTAGCTAATGGTTTGGCAGAAGCTGAATGAAGTGTGTAAAGGTGACTCTACAGAGCACAGTAGTAAGGAGGGGTTGCTTCTTCTGTAAGTTTACATCTCATGCTATTTTGGGATATTGCCTAGATGACTTACCTTCTCCTCTAACATGTAATATTCAGAGTGTTGTAAGTTGTATAAATCTTAAGAAAAGAAAAAGGGAGAAAAGAAAGGGAAATACTAGGAAAAAGTTCTCACCTTTGACAATGTGATTTATAGAACTATTTCTATAAATAGTTCTATTTATAGAACTATTAAAGACTAATTCCTTAATCTTCATTGATCTCATTACATCAAAGTGGTAGTGTTTATTGTTTTATAAACGTGTGATAATAAGGACCTTGATAATGCACCCCGCCCTTTCAGATTACCTCTAAAAATATCCGTGGAAAACTTTAAATGAGGCAATTGGGGCATAAAGAACAGGCATAGAGAAATGCTTTTTGAAGAGTGTTTGACATAAAATTTCTATTAGCTGTTAATAAGCACTTTAAAAAGTGTTCTGTTCTCAAATACGAATGCAAAATGCTGCCTGAAATAAAGATAAGCAAGGTCTTGTATTGCAAGAACTCAAAAAGCCTTTACTATGGGGAGGAGTTAAAGTAATCAGTGTCCCCCACCATAATTTGGCTGCAGAAACCCCTTCTCTCCCAAAAGCAATCAAGAGTCTAGTACTGTGATAATGTTGGAAAATGCTGATGCAGAGGGAAAAGCATCTAACAAGGTGATTCAGATGATTTTTTGATTCTGACAACAACATGCATGATATGCTCAGTCACAAAGCCTCTCAGTGCTCAGGTTACTCATCTGTTAAGTGGCGTACTCTAAAAGGTCACCTTCACTTTCCATTTTTACTTTGACCTGTAAGGAGGGATGTCCTGCAGAAGACAGGTCTTCCTCTTAGCTCAGCCAGTGGCTTTCTTGGTTCATTTGAAGGACACTGTTGGAGGGGTGGGAGAGACAGCACTTCTATCATGCCAAGATAAATATCCTGAGAAAGATCAGGGGTTTTCTCTTATAAAATATAATAGAGACCTTGACATGAATCCTCTTTCTGTCTACAGATGTTGAGCCCACACTCTTACTGATCACCACAAACTGACCCATCTAGGGAGTGGTTTACCCTGGGGCCAGGTCACTAAGCCAGTCAAAATCCAGCTCGCTTTAATTTGTAGTTCATGCATGTAACAAACACTGGCCCGCTGCTCTAGGTCATCATTCGAATGTCAGTATCAACTCACCAGTGGTCCCAAGAGTTCTGTTTCTTTGGCATTTGTTTTTTTCTGGCATTATGTGCCATTTTACAACAATAGAGATCCTGCTCTGTCAATGTCACTCAATTATTAACATTTCCTGGGGTGTTCTACAAACCCCAATAAGCGGAATTTGCTGAAAAGGTTGATGCTCTGCTTTGCCCCTCGGCCCCTTCAGGCATAACATGGATTGAACCTACAACATGCCAAGCACCTACTGAGGGCTAGAGGTAGAGTCACTGATGGTTACGCACATGCTGTTCTTTCTGAATGCTCTGCCATGCTCTCCACAAAAATGGAGCTAAGATGCCTCTTCCTCCAGGAAGCCTTACTGAGCTTCACCTCATCTCAGTCTGGATTATGTGTCCTACCCACCCCCAGTTAAACAGTTTCTTCAACAGATATCAAACATTACCCTTATATTCCTGCATAACTGCCGCCCTCCTTGAGGGTATCTCTGCTCCTTAAGGGCAAAGACTATTTCCTTAATCTTCATTTCCTCAGCATCAATTGTAGTGATTGCCACATAGGAACTACTCAGATTTATGACTGATTGACTGAATCAAGGTATGAAAAACCAATTCCTGCTTTCAAAGACCACACAGAATCTAGTTCAACTTTTCTTCATGGCTTTAAAACAATTTATAATGCATTTATGATGCTTTAAATAAAAATTGCATGAATACTTCCAAATATTTTTGAATTATAAATATATTTTCAAATTTGTCTTTCATTAGAAGATGCCAAGAAAAAAAGAAAACTGCCTTTCAAAGATATTGGATAATGTTAAGATGTTGGTTTCAAAATCACTCATGGTCCAGGATACCAAGAAAAAAAAAAACTGCCTTTCAAAGATATTGGATAATGTTAAGAGGTTGGTTTCAAAATCACTTATGGTCCTATGCAGAGAAGGGCCCAGATTTAAGAAAGACTAAAACACGGCTAAGAGAGACAAGCACTTATTTCTACTTGAATCGGCCTGCTTTTCCAGGCTGTCAACTCTCCCAGCTCTGCACCTTCCACATGCCTTGTTAATGTGAGGAGAAACCAATGTGAGACAATAGCAGTCATATTTCCAGTTTAATTACAGAAACACAAACTTTACATCTCCTTAAGCCTCAATTATAAAAAAAAAAAAAAAAACACCACAAGGCACATGCCATGTTTTCTCTGCTTCTTGTCACCAACCATCTTGCCCTCTTATAAGCAAGAACACTCCATGAGTATTCAGAGTATAATTATAATAAACTGCTCTCAGTCTGCCAGTTACATCTGCAGAATACAGCAACAAGAACTTTTATGAATGTAGGTATAGTAGGGTAGGAGGCACATGAAAGAGAGTTCCAGCTTCATCAGAGCAAATAACCTGCAGAGTGTATTTTTATAATAGTCACATACCATGGAAAAAACATTAAAAATATATTTATTTTTCTTTAAGGAATGTAAACAAGTCAGCTGGCTCATACCTCTCATCTCAGCACTTTGGGAGGCGGAAGCAGGAGGATCCCTTGAGCCCAGGAGTTTGAGACCAGCCTGGGCAACATAGTGAGACCCTGTCTCTACAAAACATTTTTTTCTTTTTTTAATTAGCCAAATGTGGTGGTGGGTGCCTGTAGTTCTGGCTACTTAGGAGGCAGAGCCCAGGAGGTCAAGGCTGCAGTGTGCTATGATCATACCACTGCATGCCAGCCTGGGCAACAGAGCCAGACTCTGTCTTGGAAAAAAAAATGTAAACAGTAATATTTCTGTGCTCAGTGTATAAGTAATCTCCTCACAGAAATACCTAATGTAGATGACAAGTTGACGGGTGCAGTAAACCACTATGGCATGTGTAACAAACCTCTGTAATAAACCTGCACACTCTGCACGTGTGTTCTAGAACTTAAAGTATAATTTTTTTTTAATGTAACTTCCTTACATTAATAACCAGCATATAGAATGCTGAGCTACATCACTGGATGCTAATCAAATGGATTCAAAGTCCTGGCTTATATGACATTCCTTTAGTGCGTATCACCCTCTTTAAGGAGAGTACAGTTGATGGCTTCTCTCTTTCCCTTTTCATCTTTCCTGTTTCCTAACTTTAGGGAGATGTAAGCTGCTAGGAAGACAGATCATTGTTTTTGAGTTGCATGGTTCCTCTGTGCTGCCAGATATTTTATCCTGATGTGTTTGTATAAAAAGGGATAAAGGGAAACCCATCGCAAAATTATTTTTGCTCAGTGAATGCCAAACAATACATGCAACTAAAGCAAAAAAAAGGTGGGGGTGCTGGTGGTGACCTAGCCGTCATTCCTGTTATGAATGGGAAACTGAAGAAAGGCTAAGAAAAGCATTTATCCATCCACTCATCCACCCATTCATTCATTATTCATTCAAGAAAAAATTCAGTAGCTATTTGAGGGTTTAGGTAATTTCTCAAATGCATATAATTTTTCAGATTAAAATCTGGGCAGATTAAAACAAAACAAAAGACCCAACACATTGTGCCTATATTTAAATATGTTCTAAAAAATGTCATTGTAGAAACATCTGCAGCCCACATAGACATTTTCATAGACATCCTGACAGCAAAAGAACAGTACTATCGTTTCAGGTACTTAGGAACACAAAAGGCAATGAATATATCAGAAATCTCTCAAATTTTGTTTCTTTTTAGTTCATTGAAGCATCAAGGAAAAAACAAGGGATTTGGAGTAAGAACATCTTAATTTAAAAATCTAATCCAGTCTAAGCCTATTTATTCTCTTTATTTTGTGGAGCTGAACTGAGGATCAATTCAATTAATGTGTGCATAACCATTTGATTCTTGCATGTTGTCATTCACCCATTCAATTGATTCATTCATTCATTCACTCATTCAACAACACTTACAACGGCTTAGGTACAGTCTGAGGTGCTGCTAGGATTACAAGTTTAAGAAGAAACAGGCAAGATTCCTACCCTCATGGGGTTCTTTGTCTATTAAACAGCCAGAGGCTGATAAATAACAACACTAATGAATTTACAATGACGCACTGAAGTGTGCACTCTGAAGGAGGGATATGCTTCTATAAGACTGATCAAAGAACCACACAAACACAGGGATGTAGGAAGGACTTCACTGAGCAGCAGACACTTTGTACCTGAGAGGAAAATGAGAGCTTACTGAGAGAAGGTGTGGGGGTGGATGGGGGTGGAACGGCTTGTGCAAAAACCTCAGAACAGGAGACAGCACAGTGATCAGTGATTGGAGGAACGAAAAGAAGGTCAACATACAAACTGGGTAGGAAAGAAGTGAAAGTGAAGCTGAAGGTGAAGAAGGGGTGTCTAACCATACGTAGCTATTGAGCACTTGAAATGGGGCTAGTTCAAAATATATGGGCTGTAAATGTAAAATACACACTATTTTGAAGACTCAAAAAATGAAACTATCTCAATTTTATACATTGATTACATATTGAAATGACATTTTGGATATTTTGGATTTGATAAAATACATTATTAAAATTAATTTCACCTATTTCTTTTTGCTTAAGACTCCTAGAAAATGTAAAGGTACATACATGACTCATAGTTTTCTTGGACAGTGCTGGTAGTAAGTACGTGCAGAGCCTTTTAAGTCTGAAAAAGGGTTTTTGTCCTGAGTGCAATGAGAAGCATTGGGAGGCTTTATGAAGAGGGATGATGGGATCTTTCCAGCTTCTAGGTAGAAAAGAGATCAGAAGGCACCAGCAGGGGATGGAGAAAAATGATCCGTACACTGCATTATAACAGTTTGGTTTAGGGTCAAGAAGGGGAGATAAGAGGAGTGGAAGGATTTGAGAGATATTTAGGAAGAAACACATCAACAAGCTCTAGTAATGAATTGAATATATTATTGAGAAACCACAAAGGGCAGAAATTGTGATGGGAAAACAAAGATACACAGTATATGGAAATATACAATGTAAGTCCTATACTAGAGGCATAGATTCAGTACAGTGGGGATACAAAGTAAGAAGCAAGTGTGTGCTTTACATAGGATAAATTACTGCTGCTGCAGCTTTTGTTTTAAGGTAGGCTTCATTAAAAATCAACATCTCATCAAAAATTTGCATTCTGGTTTTAAATATCTTTTACCCAGATTTAAAAAACCAGATACATAATGAGTAACGACTGTGCAGGAGTCTGTGGTAGAGTTGCTCTTGAAATGGAAAAGAAAGAGAACATTTCTTTAGTTCCCACTAGCATATGCCATAAGTTTTATGTGTTTAATTTATTTAATCATCCCAAAAACCTTACAAGGTCATGTTACTATTCCCATTTTAGAGATAAGTAAAATGAGGCTCAAAATTGACTGAAGTTCCATGAAGACAGGAACCATTTTGATTTTGCCCCTCTACTCTATTCCCAATGCCCAGTACACAGACCAGCATATGCTAGGCACTCCATAAATAAAGGTTAAAACAGCTCATAAGAGGTAGAGCCAAATGCCAACCTTGCTTATCTAAATTTGGTATCATCATGCTACTATTTTAAAAAATATGTTGGATAGCAAGTACATTTAACTTAAAGCTTTTTAAAAATAGAATTAGGCATAATTGATATATTTATATGAGGTTAGGCTAACAGCTATTTACATAAGAGCCCTTTATCTGTGACAGGTGGTTATCCTCTACCTTATTGAATAACAAGAACACTTAACACTTCCTGAGAATGTACTGTGTGCCAGCCTGTTCTAAGCACTTTGCTTGCATTATTTATGCCTCATTCTCAGCAACTCTACAGGATACTATAATTTCTCTCATTTTAGAGACTGGGAAACTGAGGCACACAACTGAGGCATACAGAGGTTGAGTCACTTACCTAAGGTCACCTAGCTGTAAAGGCACCAAACCCAAGGAACCTAATTTTAGAATCTGCATCACACTCTCAACCACTATGAGACACAGCTCACTACTCCATGAGACTCTAGTTCTTACAAAGATCTCCCTAGCATTAGGGCAAGGTCTACTTTCTTGCCACTGGTCCAGCACCCTCTCCTGGGGCCATATAGTGTGATGGTTTATCAGAGTACCTCCTTGTAAATTTAGGAAATCCTTCAGGGATAAATTGTGAATCAGACATTTGGAGAGTCAGAGTAAAATGAGCACAAAAAGAGCCTGTGGATCTCGTGTGGATCTCATTCCATGAAAAGAGCAAATTTACCCTGAGTCTTTAAATGTCCAGTAGCAGGAAGCTATCATTTGTCTATGGTGACATCAGATAGAGTAGAGAAAGGAGTTGAAGCAAGGGGCTTAGTAAGTTTAAGATTTCCCAGCAGCAGAAATCATGGCAGTTGGGTGTTAACAGTGAATTCAAGAGACCCTTGTTCATGAATGGAGTTTAATAGTTAAGATACTTTCTAAGCACACTAGGCAGTAAGTGCTTGCTAGGAGTTCACATAATGAATGGGACGGTTACAACCAGACATCCAGGCATTTGATGTGTGCCAGTTACTTCGAGTGTCAAATTACTTACAAGTTTTCAATTGCGATATGTAAGAGGGCTTATTGCTATGATTTGGAGTATCAGTTGGGCACATATGGGTCTATATATGAACACTTCTTCCAATACTTTACAATTGTTGTGCACATTAGCAGAGTTCCGGAAGGAACTTTTTTTTTTTTTTTTGGAATAGTCTTAATATTATTGTAAATACTTCAGAACATGTTCAGTATCTGGTCATTTGATACAAAGGGACCTCATCTGGTGCCCCATCGAGACAATCTGAAGTGCAATCAAGACCTCATTATGAGGTGACCTAATCTGTAGGGTACCTCCCCTGCCTATAAACTAAGAGCAGCATGATGCTTCTCTACTGAGTGCTGTCATCTGCATCGCTGGGAACACAGAGGTAGACCAAATGCTCTTTGTGCTAAGTGGCCACACATAATGGGTAGGAAGGACTGCACCTGCCCAACTTACAATATAAATGAGAAACAAATTCATTTACAAGAGAATATTATGCACTAAAATGCATAATTTTTCAATAATAATTATGCTAGTCAGATGTTTATATCTTTTCTTTCTTTTCTTTTTCTTTCTTTCTTTCTTTTTTTGAGACTGAGTCTTGCTCTGTTTCCCAGGCTGGAGTACAGTGGCACATTCTGTCTGCAACCTCTGCCTCTGGGTGCAACTGATTATCCTGCCTCAGCCTCCTGAGTAGCTGGGATTACAGGCGTGCACCACCATGCCCAGCTAATCTTTGTGTTTTTAGTAGAGACGGGGTTTCACCATGTTGGCCAGGCTGGTTTCGAACTCCTAGACTAAAGTAATCCACCTGCCTCAGCCTCCCATAGTGCTGGGATTATAGTTATGAGTCACTACGCCTGAACTATATCTTCTTATAATGACTAAGCTTGGATGTAAGAGAAAAAACTGAAAGCCATTCTGCCTAATAGGTACTGGAAAATGGAAAAAGAAAAAAAGGAACAAAACAACAACAAAAAAACGTAGATAGATAGGTTCCAGGGAAACAAAACCAGTGCTAGCATAACTCATGACAGCCCAGATTTATTTGTACTTAAAAAGGTATAAAGGTAAATAATCTCAATTTAAAGTAGGAATAACACATGCAAGACAAATTACTAACTATCAAAATAAAGAAAGGAAGAATTTATCATTGCGCTACTACTTTTTTAATATATAGGGTAGCAAATTCAAAATATTTTAAAATGTTACGCAACTTACCATTTAATCATTAATAATATACTATGTTAATAAAATTATTTATCTTCATGTGACAATTACAGTTGCAAATCAATACAGAGGTGTTGTCTTGGTAACTCAAATATCACAAAATGGTGTTGCCTTGGGTGGGTATAATATTCCAAAATTGTGAATACATTTTGGTAAATGTATAAACCAAGTAAAGTATTATCTTTCCTCAATTTATATAATAGTTGCATTCCTCAAACATTTAGTACAAATTAAAACATTGTAAAAACTACATCTTTTTTGTACAAGTTAAATTCTGTGTTCTCATGATTATAAACTGAACTTGTACTTCTATGGATTTCTTGGGAATGCTCAGAGTGACCTAGAACTCAAGGAAATTTTTTGTTATTTGAGACCACACCACGTAATACAGTTCATCTAGCCCCTTAGTTCTGACTAAATGTCCCTTCTGTTCCTCCTCAGTCCCTAGTATGACCATAACATGTCCCCATAAATATCCATAATCATTCCCCCACCACCCCTAAAGGTACTGCTTTCATTCAGGACTACAGCTTACAACTCACAAGATTTGTACATCTGATCTAGAGGAATGAGATAGGTTTTACTACTGAAGGTCAGTAGTAGATGAGTGTTATAATCATTTTTCTCCATATAAGTTAAGCTCAGAGATGCAAAGCCCTGCTTTCAGTCCATAAAATAAGTCATTCATTCAACATGCTTTATTATTATTATTTTTAATTTAAAGTTAAAGCTCATTGCCAAAAGACTAAGAAACTGCTGATAATAAAAAGTGCCTCCTTTCGCTTTTTCTGGAGTGGTTTCTAAAAGAACCACTGCAGGGATGATGGTGATGATAGCACTAACATTGACTTCAACAGTTATTTTGTGCCACTACTAAATTATGTGCTGTAAATGCAAGTAAGCTACACAACAGGCCTCTGAACTCACTTGTGGAGTACTTGTGAAGATTAGAGATGATCAATGAGAAGTAAACTGGCACATGGTAAATGATTAAAACCAAAAGCTATCATTATTATTAAATCCCAAGCTACCCTGAAGCAATAACTCAAAAACCCATGCCTTACCATTATGTCAGTTGTTCAGTATTTATTTATTTATACCACAGACAATATGTTTCTTAAAATATGCATGCAAATAAGCCCATCAGAGCAAAATACTTCCTTTAAATTTGCACCTTTGTGGCAGGTAATAATGACATCGCCTCGCTTAGATTATTAATAACCAGTTGTTACGAGGACTGTGCCTACTGCCGCAAATACAGTATTGTATTTGGGCCCAGAGATATAACATTCACTTCTTTAAGGTTGGTTGACTCTGGACAGTCACATTATTTGCTTGTTGAGTTAGGCAAGACGTTTTTTCAAGGGAGGTTTGTTTGTTTGTTTATTTATTTAGTGGCATTTACTAAATGTGTGCCTGTGACGTTGGGGAGAAAAAAAATGAAAGCACAATGTAAGCCGTCTAAAAAAAGGGCTAATTAGAATAACCCTGGATTTTTTTTTTCACCATGTTACCTCTGGACTCACATCACAATAGCCAGTTTTTAATCAAAAAGCTTTTATTGGCCGGGCACGGTGGCTCAAGCCTGTAATCCCAGCACTTTGGGAGGCCGAGACGGGCAGATCACGAGGTCAGGAGATCGAGACCATCCTGGCTAACATGGTGAAACCCCGTCTCTACTAAAAAATACAAAAAACTAGCCGGGCGAGGTGGCGGGCGCCTGTAGTCCCAGCCACTCGGGAGGCTGAGGCAGGAGAATGGCGTAAACCCGGGAGGCGGAGCTTGCAGTGAGCTGAGATCCGGCCACTGCGCTCCAGCCTGGGCGACAGAGCGAGACTCCGTCTCAAAAAAAAAAAAAAAAGCTTTCATTTTCTTTCAATAGGACAGTAAAAATGTAAGTAACTGGTAAAATGTAACTGCCTGGTAAGTATTTGCTCTTAGTATAGCACACTTTTCAGATATTTTTAAAGAAGATATTTTAAAAGAAATATCAGATAATTAAAACAAAACATATCAAAACATATCAGCTGATATTATTTTCTCACTGCTCAATATATGAATTAACTGATGGGAACATAGAGAAACAAAACAATTTGGAAGAAAAATAGCTCTTAAGCCATCAAGTTTCAAACACTTCAAATTCACTGGAATTGTGCAATCACTACGAGTTGTGTGTGTGTGTGTGTTTAGGGTAATACACTTTATTGATTCATTAAAAATGTAAATACAGTAAGCTGGAAAGTATGGCAAGTAAAACAAAAAACAGTTAGAAGATTTCTATGAAAACTTTACAATCTAATAAAATTGAATCCCCCTTTTTTTTTGTTCTCTCCCTAGGCAATTATTTTGCTCTGTTCACATGTCCACAAAATACTTTCAATTTTATTTTTCCACCCTCAGATAAACAGATTACTTTGGTTTGGCAGACGAGAAATGTACCAGCTGTTAGTACCACTATCTCCATTCATTTACTAATATTTAATGAGAAAAAATTTAACTCAATTTTCAGCCTTTCTTTCCCTCTGCCCATTAAAGACAAGCCTGTCCTCCAGGAAAGCCTTTACTTGCCAGCCCAGTTCTTGAATTACTTTTAAGGAGAAAGTTAGGAGAAAATAATATAGTGATGAGGATAAGAAAGTGAAAGTGATACAATTTTTTTTCTTTTTTTTTTTGAGAAATGACAGGGAACAGCTTGGGAGTGTGTGCAGATAACAGATGGAAGACAAAAAGAGGGATTTTAAGATTTGTTGCTGGGGCACATGTCTCTCTAATCAAGAAATCAAGTAAAGAACTGAGTTATTTTATGGTATTACTGTACTGCATGGCACGTATTCTTTCAACCCTGATGCCTCTCTGGGACTGGCCCACACTGGCCATGTTCTCCATGAGTTATTTATGGTACTTCACCATTTTTAGAGTGCATATAAATGCTTTACCTTATTTGAACCTTTGAAAACTACAGGGTAGGCAGGGAAGATATTATACCCACATTTTACATATGACTAAACCAAAAAAAATGAAAGTGGAACAACAATTCGGACTTTCTACCATACAATTTGGTGGTCCTTCTATCAGCTATACATTGACATATTATATTTTTATACTTAATTTATTGTGCATTTGCTTCAGGGCTGTATCTGTACATATCCACACATCTAAATAACCTGTGGAAAATAAAATCAGTGATTTATGTGTTTACAATTATCCGAATATTTGGCATTCAGACATAACAGAGAAATAATTAACTGCCCATTTCACTTTTCACCTAACAATCTATACTTTCTGTACTCTTAGAAATAACAGCACTGCTCAAGAATCACTATGGTTGGGGGCAGGGTGGGCAGCTCTGAATCCCATTTGGAAGCTTTCTTCAGAAATATTCCTTCTTGTGCAGAAGGCATGGGTCAGGTTTTCTGTTGGGCCGATGACCGGTCTACACCTACATTTATACACACAAACATGTCATTCATTTGCATTTAACTTTTGAGTGTTTATTTGGCCAGGTGTAGTAGCGAGCACCTATAATCTAAGCACTTTGGGAAACTGAAGTGGGAGGATCGCTTGAGGCCAGGAGTTCAAGACCAAACTATGCAATACAGTAAGATCCCATCTCTACAAAAAATTAAATATATAATGCATGCTGGTGCATGCCTGTAGTCCCAGCTACTGGGGAGGCTGAAGCAGGAATGATTAGGCCCAGGAGTTCAAAGCTTCAGTGAGCTATAATGGCACCACTGCACTCTAACCTGTGTGACAAAGCAAGACCCTATCTATAAAAAAAGATCATTTTTAAGAAAAACAAATTTGAATCCAGAGAACCACGGCTTCATTCTTCTTCTGTACATTATGAGCTACCTGAAAATTGGTGATGAATATGCTTCCTTTATCTCTACATTCTCTATTTGTAAAATGGGGATAATAAGATCACCTACCTCATAAGGGCACTGTCAAATGGGCTAATACACATGAGTACTTAGAGCAACATATAGTATGCACTCAACAATGTTAATGTTTTAACATTATTAAGTTTTATTATGTTACAGTTGCTAGTGCTTGCTAAAATAGTGCTGATACATGGTAGTCACAAAATAAGTGTTTCTGTGGTATATGTTAAATGAATCTCAGTTTTGCCAATGTGCGATCTTGGAAGAAGTTACTTCACCAGAAAAATAAGAATATAAAACCAACAATAATGATAGCTGCCTGACAAGGCTATCGTGAGGAACAAATGGAATAATATGTCAGAAATGCTTTATAAATTATAAGGTGTGAAATAAATGCTAATTATCCTGTTTGTTCTCTAACTTTATCCTCACAAATAGGCTGTTCTGGAGATGCAATTACCCTCATTTTATAGAGGAGGCAACAGGCTTAAAGAGAATTATGTAACTCGTTCAAGGCCATTTAGATGGTTTAGAGGAAAACACAGACCAAATTGGTCTCTTTTTATCCCTTTAATTCCAGTGTCTTCTTTACTATCTCTGTTTCATACAGAGATATGATCTCCCTACAATGTTATTTCTGAGTATTCTTATGCTTTTTTTTTTTTCACAAATGCCATTTGAAAACGTTGATGAAAATATACTTTACATTTTATGGATATTTTGCCATCGCCAAGAAATTAAAAAAAGAGAAGGTGGCAGCGATCTCATGGCAGCAACTAACAAGTTGAATCAAGCCAACATCCTCTGAACAGGATTTCATCTTTCAGTTTTAGGTTTGGTATATTAAAAGCAAGCATCTTAAAATTCCACCTGAGATTAACCTTCAGCATCTGATTTTTAAAGTTTTGAGGGTGTGGTTGTCAAACAAAAAAATGAATTACTGAGGTTCTGGGCGATTACATAGGGATTTTTCATAAAAACCAAACAGTCATAAGATCTTCTTAGAGAGCCCAGTCCCCAACCTGCCACTGTGCTGATCCCCAAGGACAAACTTTCATTTTGCAAAGGATTCATACTAACTCTTGCTTAATCAGGCAGATGGCATCCTTGTTCTGCCTCCTAGTCTCTGCTTCCATTTGTCTCCTAGACATCAAATACTGAGTCTGTCGTTCAGAATCTGCTTCTGCCTATGTTCCCTAGTCAACCTGGAATTCCCTGACACTGACTGAGTGACACTTTTTCATCCACTCTGCGATAATATTCTAACACTTCACCGACCTTTGCTGCACCCTCTGCATCCATGGTACCCATACGTCCCGTTTTTCCCTGAGTTACCACCTATATTTGTCCCTTCTCTGCTCCTTTATAGTAAGTATTGGTAAACTGTTTCTTCCAATAGAAACAAAATGTGCCAAACTATACAGTAAGTCTTTTCCTTGCCCTGTTGAAAACCGACAACCCACACTCAAGTGAGACAAATGTACATGTGTCATCAGTGTGTGCTGCTCTGCCATAATTGTTTGCCATCTCATCTAGATACCTCTAGACTGTCAATGACATTCGAACATGCAGGTCCAAAATGGAATCTAATACTCAAGCTGTGGCCTACCCAGTACAACGTGTAGTGAGACAATAACATCTCAGGATCTGAATACTCCCCTTCGGTTAAAATGTAGTCTAGGATTACACTAGCTTTCTTCACAGCTACATAACACCACTGACTCACATGAAACCTGAAGACAACAAAACCCCCCACATCTTGTTCACAAAAACTGGTAACATGCCAGGTCTTCCATATTTTTACAGGACACTTGGTATTTTTAAAAACTTAAATTCAGGCCTTTATATTTCTCTGCATTGAATCTTAAACCTTTGGTTTAGGTCAAGTGTTTCAGCCTGTTAAGAACATGTTGAATTTTTAATCTGTCATGCACATTTACATATTCCTCCCAACTTTTTGTCATCTGTAGCTCTGATTAAGCAGTTATCTTGTTGCTTCTTTTAATCATTGATAAAAATGTTGAATATACTAAGGATAAATCCCTAACACTTTTTCTAAGAACCATTCATGGTTTGATGGTGAAACAGTTATCAAAACTTTTCATGGATGTCTAACTACAGAAAATTCATATCAACATCTAGGCCACAGGCTCCCTTTTTATTCACAATAATATCACAAAGAGATTTTCTTAACACTTTTGCAAAAATTAAATTTTTAAACAAAGCTATGTCTTTAGTAACCCTATCAAAAATAAAAATAAATTCATTTTGACATGGAGTTTTAATAAAACCTATATTAGTTTCTTCTGAACCTCTAAGTCTTTCAGTTATCTGTTTAATGTTTTGTATGTAAATTTTATTGGGAAGAACTGGGATTTACTACTCTTTATTTATAAGAATTGGGATTTACTAGTTTGATTGAAAAAAAAACAGAATTATCTTCCTCTTATTAAAACCAATAAATATTTTCAATTACTGTTTTTTTTTTTTAACTTTTATTTTAGTTCAGTGGTGCAAGTGTAGGTTTGTTACACAGGTAAACTTGTGTCATGGGAGTTTGTTGCACAGATTATTTCAAAACCCAGGTTAAACCTAGTACCCATTAGTTATTTTTTTCTGATCCTCTCTTTCCCCCCACCCAGTATGTGTTGTTCCCCCCTATGTGCCTGACTTTATACTACAGGGCGACAGTAACCAAAACAGCATGGTACTGGTACAAAAATAGACATAAAGACCAATAAAACAGAATAGAGAACCCAGAAATAAGACCTACAACCATCTGACCTTTGACAAACCTGACAAAAAAAGCAGTGAGAAAATGATTCCCTATTCAATCAATTGCACTGGGATAACTGGCTAGCCATACGCAGGAGATTGAAACTGGACCCCTTTCTTTCACCATACATAAAAATTAACTCAAGATGGATAAAGACTCAAATGTAAACCCCAAACTATAAAAACTTTAGGAGACAACCTAGGTAGTAACATTAAGGACATAGGCTGGGGCAAAGATATAATGACAAAGATGCCAAAAGCAATTGCAACAAAAGCAAAAATTGACAAATGGGATCTAATTAAACTAAAGAGCTTCTGCACAGCAAAACAAACTATCAACAGAGTAAAGAGACAACCTACAGAATAGGAGAACATTTTTGCAAACTATTACTGCATTTCTTACCACTTTCACCTCGCCATCATTTGAGCTGGTTGTTTCTAATGTGTCTGCAACCTCAGTGTTAAGGGATAGGAAAACCATTAGCAGAATACATAAAGCATTAAGTTGGAAACAAGTATCAGCACAGAATCTGTTAATTGTTAATATGCATGAGTTTCAAGAATTCCACTCTTCCCAGCACTAGGGGAGACTGAGGCAGGCAGATCACAAGCTCAGGAGATCGAGACCATGCTGGCGAACATGGTGAAACTCCATCTCTACTAAAAAAATACAAAAAATTAGCCGGGCGTGGTGGCAGGTCCCTGTTGTCCCAGCTACTCCGGAGGCTGAGGCAGGAGAATGGGAGAATGGTGTGAACCCGGGAGGCGGAGCTTGCAGTGAGCTGAGATAGCGCCACTGCATTCCAGCCTGGGCAACAGAGCAAGACTCCGTTTCAAAAAAAAAAAAAGGGGATTCCACTCTAAGAGAAAATGAATAGATTTAGCATTGCTAATGTTAAGAGTTCTGTCTGTTTTTCATCCACCAATTATCTGTGGATGTTTCACTGTACTCCAGTCAAATCTTAGTTGTTTAAGTAATGCTTATTGGGTTGTGGATTAGCCAGCTCTAATGTCCTGTCCATGTCTATCAGCTGTTTCAATACCTGTTAGCACCAATACCATGGAGTATGCAGGAAGCAATGTTCTGGCAAGTAAATTGGATTTTCTTTAGCAGATATTGTAAATGTCTTTCCAGTTACATTGTTGAGCCATTGGCCAGAGCCAATTGAGGAATCATCTGTAGTTGGGCCTGACAGCCAATTTTGAGAACTGAATATCATGAAAAAGAATTTCCTATGATCACTGCTGGTGTAGAAAAGAAAAAAGACCAAAAAAAAAAAACAAAAAAACAAAAAAACAAAAAAACCTGCTTAAATACACTGAAGACATAATTCAAACTTTATTCTTTGTTTTTGATATCTTTGTAATACTTCTGTAAAGATAAAGATCTACAAAATAAAGACACAGAAGATGGAGAGAAGTTGAGATAACTATAAAACCTTATGTGCTGCTGTTAGTCTGAGCAAACACAATACAGGGGGACATGGCATTTTAATAGCTTCACATATGTAAATTCTAGATAATCTAGTCAACAGATTCAACACCAAATGCCAATTAAAATTAAGGAAAAAGGTCTCATTTCTGTATGCTTGTTGATGAGTCATTCATTGCGTGGTCAGGAGTGATCCCCCTTACAGATTTTCTTGTAGAACCATAACCTCAGTTGGTGAGTTCTGAGGGCTCAGACATTTTTCTAGAAACTAAACAAGGGACAGGACACCAGATACCTAGGGAATCAACTTACATTCCCAAATTTTCTTCCCGCACCCACACCACCTTCTTCCTAACTTCTTTTATAGCGAAGGTTGTCTGGTGCCTCTTTTCTCTTTTCCCCTTCATCTTGCCTCAAACTTGTATGTTGGCCTCACTTTCCTAGTGTTGTTTTAAAGTGACTTTGCTTTTTCTCATGTAATTGACAGGCTAACCTATCCTTGCATCTAACACAACATCCTGGAAAATACTGTATTTCTTAGATATCTTATCCTCATCAGAATGACTTGAGCTTTCTGCCAAAACTATGTTTAACTTGAATAATGAATTATAAAATATGTTAAATTGACAAATGACACTAATTCAATAAATATATTACAAAAAAAGCAAAGAAAGCCTCTACTGTATTCTTGAGTCAGTATCTCATGAAACTAATGCCAATTCCAGTATTTCACAATTTACAAAGTACTTTTGTACCTGTATTCTTACTTACGATATCAGCATTACCAATACTGTATTGCTATTATCATTTCTGTTTTACAAATAAGAAAATTGAAGGTTTATTGAAGTAACTGCAGACACTGAGAAAGTAAACCCCAGAGCTCATGATGCCAAGGTCAATGCATTTCCTTTAGCATACTTAGTACACTAGTTGCTATTTGAAGGCACCCCTAGACATTCATTGCTATAAAGACCACCTACATTTCATTTTCTGATTTGGGATACCTAAGAGGTTGTCTCTCTTACTTTCAGAAAGGTTTGCTACATGGGGACAAAAACGAGAAGGGATCTTTTCTAACAAAATTATGCCTAAGGTTCAAGGATTTCTTAGTATGATACTGGTCGTCCCTGGCCCAGCCCCTGAAATGATCCCCACATGGATTCATTTCAGGTCTCCACAGGAATGTCTAGATTTAGTACAGGCTCACATTTTCCTTTCAGTGTAGGGGCTGAGATTTTGATAAAGTAGAAGAAAATTGCTCAAGTTAAATTCCTTCATTGTTGCCTTTCAAATGTACATTACAGCTTTCAGAAATAGGGTGGACTTTAGGTAAGAAAAAGAAGGGGGAGAAAAGGCTGTTAGGCAGAGGCCAGGGGCAGTCCTGTTGACTCTCATGGATCTGACAGGGAAAATCAGTTGTTTCTCATTGTGAACATAGGCTTTGTTGTCTAGCAAAGCTTGACTACAATGCTACCAAGCTTGGCTCAGGGTACTCATTCTTAAAACACAGAAGATGTTAGTATCTTCTCCCTCTTAGGGTTTTTGTGAGGACTGAATAGGGTAATGAAGGTAAAGCACAATACATAGTCAACTTGCACATAGTGAAGGCTCAATAAATCCTAGCTCTTGCTATTATTATGAGATTTTATCTGATTTTGGAAATAGAACAAAAATCAGTTTGTTTAAAGAGGAAACACGAGAGAACAAAGGTTTAAACTGTCTTTGAGATGGGATGTGCAAAATTGTCTCCCAGCAGACAGAGTTGATCATATCCTCTGGAAACCCATTCTCTGGCAGGCAGATGCTGAGCCTGTGACATTACCGATTCTTGTTGCTGTGGCAGCAGTCCTGCAGCCAGACAACACGGTTTTACAACAGAACCAGGTCCCGAGTTGGTATCCTGGGCCAGGCACTGAGACCAAAAACCAGGACTATATTCGTACATGGATTTGGGATGTAACATCCTACCCATGTCTTAATTTATAAGCATTATTTATTCTCTTTGGAGCAAATGAAGTGCTTTTCCAAGGCACAGCTGCAAAGGCCAAGTAATTTGAAAAGAAGAAAATTATGGTAAGCCCTTCTTAATGCAGGAAAGATTAGCTAGCTTGCTACCAGAAATCAAGAAATATTTATAATAATCACATTCAACCCTAGACTTTCCTCTATGAATCTAAACAGAAAACTAATCCTCCAGAATGTAAACTGATGTCATGGCTATATATGGTCACAGAAATCCTAAGGGGAAGAACAAGAAAGAAGAGTGGGAGGAAAAAAAAAAAAAAACACCCAGTTGCTGTGTCTCTTAAATTTGTGTCTGTTCTACCATAGAGATCTATTAACCTTGGAAAAATTTACAAGTAAGAAGCATTAATCAACTTTACACAAGTACATGTGACACTTTCCTGTTTAACTGGAAGCCACAAACTCCTCTCCCTTTGAAAAATCTCACTGTTTGTCATGCTGAGGATTTTTCTTCACGGATACTACTACCACGGCAAACATCAAAAACAACTGGATTCCATAATCTGTGGGCTTGACCACCCCATGAAGGCGAGAGATATTAACTTTTCTTGTCGTTGACTTCTTTCTTTTTATTCTCCTTTCTCTTCCTCTTTTGGCCTTTAGGCTAGAAAGACTGTTTCTTCAAAGTGTTCAACTATTCTTGGAAATTGCAACATTTTCCTGCATTCTTTCTATGTTGAAGACACTTCCAGATTAAGTTTGGGTTCTACGGAGTCTTGCAGAAGATACTTCCTCCCCTGTAGTTAATAAGCCATCGTTTATACCATGATATTTTGTTGTTTGACTCATGTCTCCAGTGTAACAGTGGAAAGTCATTATCTCTGGCTTTGATCTTAACATAGGAAGGGATAGCAAATTGCCTCACTCGACTAGTGAATAAATGGAAGGGAAATCCCTGATGGTTTATCAAGAGAGGTGTTTTGGGAATACAAAGGAAAGAAATAAATTCTTACAAAATACTAACAGCAGCCTTGCAATCCCCATCAAAATGTACGCAACCAACCTAAGGGGGAAAAAAATAAAATTATGTCCCTAGCCATAAATTGAAGAAAGAAGTCCAGAAATGTTGAAACGTTTATAATCATCAAAATTATTATTTTTTGCCTTGAAGGATGTCTCTTTAAAAGGCTGTTCTTACTAGGTTTTGTGTTGTAATATTAAAAGTGGCTTGTAAAAGGGTGAATGTCAATTGCAAAATTAAATTTATCTCTGGATATGTGATTCTATCTCTTTACTAATATGCAAAGCGATCTTGAATGATTTACACCTACTTTCCACCCACAGGTCCTCTGCCAGGGTCATTCTCAGCAGAAGCATGACTCTTCAAAAATAGATCATCACAGTTGTGATTAAATCGCCCATGTTCAAAATTTACAGCCTATAATTCAGTGCCGATATGAATAATGTCTTAAATAAAAAGTTATAGTCGCCCTCTTTCCCCTTCCTCCTAAAATGACCCCAAGACTAATTTACAGTTGTGGGAGGTGGGGACTAAGATCTCTTGAGTGTCTATTTTAAGCTAGGCATTTTTCAAGTTTTTTTACTTACATAACCCTATTTAGCCTGCTGAATAATCCAATGGAATAGTACTAATTTATCTAATTTACAGATAAGGAAATGAAGGCTGAGAGAACTTGAGTAACTTAACCAAATAGCAGAGTCAGATCTGAGGCTCAGAATTCTTACTTTTTCCTTCCCACAAACAGTAAACAAAATATTCGTGTAAGGCTTAATGGCAGGTGGCATGAGAGTACTGAATTTCACTGTATGTATCTGCACCCTCCATCCCCCTATCTTTTGCCATTTGTGCTCCATATTCCCTGACAGTGCACCTAAAACAATAGGCTTAGGTATTCTCTTTCAGATATCTTCCAAATGAGTGTGCATAAAATGGGCTGGAAGGCAACCTGATAGAGCAAATAAATTCACGTGCTCTTCTCAAGAAATCTGAGAAGAGTTATCAGATACACTCCTTGCCTGACCCAGTGTGAAACACAGGATGCAATGAAGCAAAGTTTGGACTTTTCCACCCTCAGAGCACCCACAAATCCATTGAGGATTAAAACCACACATCCAGGAAAAAATGTTAAGTTACAGAAAGAGCTCTTTAAAGCCAAAAGTCATACAGCTCATGAGAAGAGGGAAGTCACTTTGTGCTCAAGTGAACAGGAAAAGTTTAAAGAAAAGATGGAATGAGGCCAGGCACAGTGGCTTATCTCTGTAATCACAGTACTTTGGAAGGCCACGGCAGGTGGGTTCCTTGAGCCCAGGAGTTCCAGACAAGCCCAGGCAATGTGGGGAGACCCTGTCTCTATATTTATATTAAAAACAGAAGCAAAATTTTTGAAAAAGAAAAGATGGAATGAATAAAAATAATTTATATATGGAAAGGACTTAAGGCTATTCGGGGGGGGTGGTGGTGTGTGTATGTATTTGGAATTATGTACTGTACATTTTGCAGAGGGGTGACTTGATTACAGCAAGGGAAATTAACCTGCCCCTGAATAGGCTAGTAAAGGAACGAACTAGGTAAAGAAACCATTTAGTAAGTTCTTACCCAAATCCAGCTTTGCAGGTGATAAAGTGAACCAAGGTGATGGTGGCAGACAGAACAAGAACAGTAACTTTCCCAGCCTGGCCTGATACACACAAGATTCTTCTAGAGACTGATCCCATATGGTCATAATAAACCATTTCAACAGCTTTGTGAATGACCAGAGATGATAAATGTTTAAGGACTTTTTTAAAGAGTTGAGACACTGAAAATACAGACTAGCCATTTTTAAAAGTACTCATCATTATCCACTAAAAAGGAGCCCCTTATATTTTCGTCTTCCTTATTCACCAAAGCTAGCTTAATCAGTATAAACTAGAAAGGTTTATATTATTCCAGAGTAATAAATCTTCCATGGAGAGCTCTCTACCTCTGGCTGCTTGATAATGAATTTAATCAGTAGGGAGAACAGCCCTGTCATTATGGATTAATCACCAAAGACTCTGTTTTGGTAAGTTAATTGATGCTGTGTTTGCAGCTGATGGTGGTCACACGACACACTTGATGTTTTAAAGGAATGTAGAGATTGAAGGAATATGCTCAATCAGTTAATTCACCACAAAACACAACAAACAAACAACAGAAACCCTAAGAACAGCATAAACACAGATATTAGTACCTTTGGCTTTGATGAATTCAAGACAGAACTGGCTCCACATATTGGTAATATTTCTCTTCCTGTTGGTTTGTTTGGTTTATTTTCCAATCCAACTAGGGAATTTTATTTAAGCCAGTGGATTCTGGAGCTGGGTGAATTTTCCTAACAAACTTACTTACAATATATCCAATTAGCAAAGTGCAGCTCATTTTAAAAATAAACATCTTAATTTGATAGTTTTATTAGAAGAATTTTATGTTTTATTTTCAACATGGTATCAAATACTATGAAGTCCTCATTAAACTTTCATGTATATGACTCCAGGATCATTACCACAGATAGAATTAAGTAAAACTGGCTAAGAGTGGTCTAGTCAATTATTCTCTTAAAAGGTATTACGGATTTCAGATGAGTTAAGACCCACTCCCGAAGAAACTGAAGCAAGTTAGTCACTCGACAACTATATCAAGTTATATGCTTAGGCTGGGGGCAGTGACTCACGCCTGTAATCCAAGCACTTTGGAAGGTCAAGGCAGGCAGATTGCTTGAGCTTGAAAGTTCAAGACCAGCCCAGGCAACACGGGGAAACCCTGGCTCTATAAAAATACAAAAATTAGCTGGGTGTGGTGGTGCACTCCTATAGTCTCAGCTACTCAGAGGCTCACAAGAGAATCACTTGAGCTCAGGAGGCAGAGGCTACAGTGAGCTGAGATAGCACCACTGCACTCCAGCTTGGGTGGCAGAGCAAGGCTCTGTCTCAAAAAAAGAAAAAAAAAGTTGTAATTTGTAGGCTGACTTTTTCAACAGTGTATTTAGAATGCTGAATAAAGACGAAGGCTTTCAAACCTAAAATTTTCTTCCAGAATATTTTTTTTCCAACATCTTTGTCATTCTTCTTTTAAGTTTCACTGATTGCAACACAAGTTTGTGATTAAACTGTGGTTTCTGTCTCAGATAAGCTAACCTAAGCCAATTTTGCTTGTCAATATTTTGGTAAATAATCCTGGTCACCTGGGATTAGAGATAGACAGTAGCTATGGTCTATTCACCTACAATTTCACTATCAAATGTTCTGTTCTATGAAAGCAAGCCTCAGACTAAATTCTGCTGAACCTTCTACATTTGTTTACAAACAGGCACAAAATAGACATTGTAAATTTGAGGTCTCACTCTCTGTTGTCAGTCACTCTGACATTTGCCTCATAAGAAATGTTCATGCATTTCCATCAAGTTCAAAATGGTGAAAAGGAAAGAAAGGAAGGAATAGGGAAAGGGAAAAAGAGAAGGAAAGGAAAGCTCATGCTGCGGCAGATGCAACCAACTGACAAGAGGACCAGGCAACCATACAGTCACTTAGCCAGTGGTGGCCCCAATGAAATGGGAAATAAGGACTGATGATACTTTGACTCTGTGTACTAACTGCCTCCAAGGTATTGAGCAGCTGGGCTAGCAGATTCTATATGTCCTTAATGCAGGAGCAGTGGGGCTTATAAAATCTTGCCTGTCAACTAAATAATCTGAATACTTGTAATTTTCCAAATGGAAACTTATTCCATATGTCTATTATAACTACTATGCCCTCTATTATGCAATAGGTAGAATTCTAAGATTACCCCCATGAGCCATGATCATGTATATAATTCCCTTCTCTTCAGTGGGAACAATACATACAACCTGCTTCTTATCAATAGAATATGGTAAAGGCAAGGGGATATCACTCCTAAGACTGGGCTATTTTGTATGGCAAAAGTGAAGAAAGTATGCAGATATAATTAAGGTCCTTAATCATTCGACTTTAAGTTAATCAAGAAACAGTTTATCCCAAGTGAGCCTGGCCTAATCAGGTAACCCATTAAAAAGAGGGTCCAGGGCTTCACTGAAAGAAGAAACTCAAAGAGATTCTCCAGTTGGCTTTGAATAAGCAAGCCACCATGAAGGCTATGAATTCGAGAAAGTGAATTCTGCCAAAAACCACATGAGTTTTGAAGAAGACCCCAAGTATCAGATAAGACCCCAGCCTTGGCCAATACCTTGACTACAGGCTTGTGAGATCCTCAGCAAGGAGCCCAGTTAAACACTGCACGGTCTTCTAATCCATGGAAACTGAGATAACAAATGTATGTTGTTTTAAGCCACTATGTTTCTGGTAACTTGCCATGCACCAATAAAAAGTTAATACATATGGTTAATAAAAATATTTCAAGTGCTTGAAGTCTAACTTCTGAACTGTGTACTTTGGATGCTAACTCACAGCCCTAGAGCAGAGTTCTATGCACCACCTGTTTTTTTCTCAAGTATTTTAAAATAGATTTCCACCATAGATAATAATCTCTGGTCCACACACCTGGTCTTAGTCTCTAGATATGATATCATAGAGTATGAGTGGGAGCTGGAAGCACTGCAGATATTGTTTAGTCTTCTCCTGCCTCTCCAATCAGGTCTACTTTTACTATCTTCTCCCTATTATAGATGACAAAGTAGAGACCTACAAAGTTTCTGTGGCTTCCTCAAGGCCATTCAGTTGCAGAGTAAGACTGAAATCTTGTGTCCTATGGTCATCAACTCAAAATGTTTTTATTTCACCCTGTTGTAACTAACTCTTCTTATTGTCTTATAATTTCTACCATAAACTCCAACTTCATTTCACAGGTTTTAAAGAAAATTATCCTGTCCTCTTTGTCATCCATTCATTCATTAATTCATCAACTATTTATTAACCACCTGCTGTGTGCAATGCATTGTTCTAGGAGCTGGTCATAAATCAGTGAACAGAACAGATAAAAATCCATGTCTTCATAGAGCTTAAATTCTGGTGAAAGGGAAATAAGCAATAAGCAAAATCACTGAAATGCCTAGTATATTTGGTATTGATAAGTGCTCAGGGGAAAAGCAGTACATGGAAAGACATGGGTGCTGCAATTTTCTACGTTTTCAGGAAGATCTCTTGTAGAAAAGTGCCATCCGAGTAATAGCCTGAAGACACGATGGGAGTGAGTTAAGTTGATATTTGGAAGAAAATTGTTCCAGGCAGAAGGATGAAGAAATGCAAAGGTTATGTGTGAGTAGAAACCTTGGAGTACAAGACATAGAAAAATTAAAGGAAGCCCAGATGGCTGAAGTAGAGTAAGTGATGGGGAGAATGGGTCTGAGAGGTAACAGGAGGCTAGGCTTTGTGGAGTTTTTACTCTCAGTGAAGTGCAAAGCTAGTGGAGAATTTTGAGCAGAGGAGTATCTGGGAAAATCAGCATTATTTCTTGGGAGTTTTAAACTGGAACCAAGTCAGAGTGTTCATATAGCTCATAGTAGTTTGTACCCTTCCTGTGGAAGAGAAAGCTGCCCGTCATCTGCAGAGAAAGAGGAATGAGTCAGACACATGGAGAGAAGTAGAGGTCAGAAGCCAGAAAGAATTCAGTCAGGTGTCACACACATGCTCCTCTTCCTGTTAAATTCCTATTTTGGCCCAGCAAACTCACTTCTCTCTTTAAAATGGCCCTGCTCCTCATTTTGCTGAGGCTGAGCTCAATGCCACCTCCTAGAGAGGCCTTCTCTGACCGTTTTCTAAAGTAGCAGTATCAAACACTCTATCTCCTTATCCTGCCTAACTTGTATTCATGCTAGGCATTTATCACCACTTTACATCACACTATTTGTTTACTGTTTTGTTCCCAGACTGGAATGTTCACTCTATGAGGGCAAGCTCTTTGTCCATCTTTGTCACTGTTTTTCTCTCAGTTTCCAGAATAGCATATGGCTCATAATAGATGTCATTTTAATAATTTTTTAGTGAATAAATGCAAATACCTAAAATCCCCATTGTTATTTACTCCACTTGGAAAGCTTGTTAAAACTTGAATTACTGGACCCTCTCTTGAGAATTTCTGATTCAGTTTTGAGGTGGTGCTTAATCATTTGAATCTCTAAGTTTCCAGGTCATGTCCTTGCTTCTGAACCATGGACTACACTTTGATAACTACTGTTCTATACCTCACTAGTTGATTTTTGTCTTCTTCCTTCAACCATAATAAGATGATACTTAAATTTTGTCTTAACTGGGAGGACTATAAATACAGGCCTGTCCATCCCACTTACAAGCATGGCAAATGGTGCTTCTCGAAAGGGTGCCCCGTGAACCGTCTGGTCACCTAACGCAAGTCGCCCCCTTGCCTGGCCTTAGTTTGACTATGTTGTGCAGCCATTTCACTGAATCTCATTCCAGATTAATGTTTCCACAGCCTTCATGATTTTGCCTTTTTTTTTCTTTTTTTTTTTTTTTCCTGTAGAGAATGTGTCTGTTTACTGTATCACCATCACCTTTGGGACCCTGTGCCTTTGTGTCAGCACTGGTGCTCTAAGAGGCTTCTCTTCTTTCCCCAATTTCCCAGAGCCACATTTTCCTTGGGGCAGCATCTTCAAAACTTGCCATTGAAGTCTCCTGAAGTCTTTTAAAAAATCTATTAAAGTTCTCAGGCTAAACTTAATGTAAAACATATACTCACAGTAAAAAGTTAATGGCTCACTCAAATATTTTGCCAATCTGGAGACATTGGGAAGGAGTTCTAGTAGGTCTCATACTGTTAGAGATGTGAAAATTAATAAAATGCTTCAAGTCTTATTTATGTCACTTGATACCACATGTCAGCACGTTTTCTGACATAATTATAATGTCTACAATGAAAACCATGCAAAATTTTGACTTACTACATTTAGCTTGATCAGTGCTTTCCAGTTTACAAAGCACTCTTTGTTGTTCTCTCTCAACAGCAATGCCAAGAGGTAAACCGAACGAGTATCCTTGTACTCATTTTCCATATAACAAAGCTGAGGCTTGAAGAGTTCAAGGGCTTGCCCCCAGGCCATGCTGATAGACAGCAAGAGTCACACTCAAATATATGCCAAGGATGCAAGGCCCTTGCCTTCACAGTCTATTTACAAAACAACCTGGAAGGATAATAAATCAATCCTGAGAATTTCTATGACATGCCTTTAGCATAGGCATTAATGTGCAATGGATGTACAGCCTATTCAATTTCTTCATGAATCTCTATAGTCTTCACAAGGAACTTTCACTGGAGAAAAAGAAAAACTTAGATCTGTTTCATTTCATTTTTTTTTTAACACCACGGACTATGAGATAGATGCAAAATAATTTTTGATTCGTTGGTTGAGGATTGACTGAAATCATTACTAATTATTCGGCACAAGTGGGTTCTGCCAGCTGCACTTGAAGAACACTTCATCATCCTAAAGCAAAATAAAGTAGCTTAAGGCAAGTGATGAGTGCCTTAATTATGTTATTGCTACACTTACTGGGATTTCAAAGATTAAACTTAACAGAATTTCCTGAGCAATGAGGGTCCACACTAGATCTGAGGGGACTTTTCACAAAGGAAAAGGAGAAATTACTTACTAACCTGGCTGCAGCTAGATCTGGCCTCCCTACTAAAATGAGGGTTACCAGGTGTCCTACTTCTTCAGGGAATGTGCTACTTTTCAACAAATCACCCTGCGTATGGGATCCAAAGTAGGGCAGTAAAAATGTCTCGCTTTCTGTGACATGCCAGCTTCCTCTCCTCTCTCTGACTCACTGATTTTCCACACTTTTCAGTGTCTGAGTTTGAAGTTTTTCTTAGACTGAAGAAACTTAGGATTGGTCAATTCCCCAAACCTCTTTATTTCCTATAGCAGAATGTGATTAAAGAAAAATTTCCACCAACCAGGCAAGACAAATTTTCTAGATTGGATATCCACATCAACAACCTCAGCTGGTTGCTCCAGACATCAGAATCGGGGGTTGGCTGTACTCTGCAATACCACTGGCCCTGCTTGAAATGGTTTACTGCATGATGAATGCTGAAATGTCACCTCTTCCAGGAAGCCTTTCCCAATCCACCACATGCTCCACCCACCCACTCACCCACATGCTTGGCTGAAATTAACTTTTCCATTTCCCTGTCCTTCCACAACACTCCTGTCTACTTCTCTTAAAGTAATTATTACAGGATTCCTAGTATCTTAGAGATTCCCATGGGACAAACTTCACAACTCCTTTCTCTTCTTACATCTCTCCATGAATTTATGAACCTTCAACTCATATCTCTAGAACAGATTTCTTTCTCTTCACTTCGTCAAAATTCTATTCATCTCACAGAATTCAGGTCAAATGTTCTTTACCCGGCCCCATTCTTCCCATCTCCATAAAGTTAGTCAAACCTTCCTTCATGATCTCTGATGACTATGAAACGGACCCAGCTGTTCTATAGAACAGATGTTTATGGTTTCTCTTAAATAAACATAGAAGTTGACTCTAGTAGTCTTAAAATTGGAGAAAGTTACATTTGTCTTATCTGAGTTCCTTTTGCAGGAAACCAGCCATTGGGCCTCCTAGATAGTATCAAGGAACTGAAACTTACCAGATCACCATCTGGACAGAGAGAAGCCACACCCCTCACCTATCATGACTGCCTAATTGACCACCTGCTTCCTGTTGACCAACTCCTCTTCCTTACCCCTCCCTAATTCCTGTTCTCCTCATGTAGTTATATTTCTTTCCTGATATATAAACCCCTGATTTTAGTCGGTCAGGAGGATGGATTTGAGACTGATCTCTTATCTCCTCAGCGGCAGCACCCAATAAAGCTTGCTTTCCTGGCAATAATCATTGTCTCAGTGATTGATTTTCTGTGCAGTAAACAGCAGGACCTAACCAGAACCCCTGGCATTTCAGTAACACACATTTCTCTATTGTAGCACTAATGTTGTAATTAGTTTAATTATTACTTTACATATCTATCTTCTTCACTAGACTGTGAATTCATCCAGAGTCCAAGCTTAATGACCTGCCACGGAGTCTAGCCATATTATAGCTCGGAAAGGCACGACAGTAGAAGTTCTCCTAACCAATCTCTACTTAATGATGACTAACTGGTAAACTGAACATTCTCCATAGCACAGTGAGTACATACACCTATTAGATTGTCCTCAGGTACATCCAGAGGGTAGAATTGCACAGTTGCCAAGGGTGTTTTTATTCCGTAACCTGTTTACACCACTTTTGTTACTGTAATTCCCATAATTTGATTAAATGTATGAATCAATAAAATATGAATGTTTTACAACAGTTATTCATATAAGAAACAAGCAGAATGCCTTGTAAATACTAATAAACACTCAGTAAAGCCTAGCATTATTTTCCTCTAACTGTCTGATTTGATGTAAGGAAGACAATCATACAAGACTGGGAAAAAATACGAATGAACTCTGCAATTAGATGGCCTTGCAACCATCTTAAACCAAAATTGAAAATTGCACACTATAGGTATGGTTTAAGCAAATCAGAAAACACTAATTTACAACTGGTGGATGTTTGCTTAAAGAAAAGCTTTAACTATTCTACTAAAATAGAAGTGAATAAATGTACATGTATACGTTTTAGTTAAAACGTCTATTTTAAAATGATTTAAAATTCCTACTTTAATTGACATTTTGATTAACTACCAGGAATATGATAAGATGGATTCTATTATAATTATTTTATGTCGTTCTTGGTTGATTCATTCCTTACTTCATCTGAATAAATACTTGGGGAATACCATACTTTATTTGCTTTTATATTATTTAATACACAATCTATCTTATGGCATTTATTGTTGACATATAAATGTGGCACATAGTGCTTGGCAAATTAGGTACTCAATGATTAAACAATAAATGAATCTGGACCTATTATCCCTACTTTGATTTTGTTTTTTAATAATGTGTTATCTTTTGACACATCCTTGTATTCAAAAAATGGCAAATTAAAGATGACAGACATGTTGTAGATAATAAATATAAATCATGGAACAAAGATCCATACAATTTTCACTTTTTTTTGAACTTTGGAGAGGGTATTGTTTGTGTATCTCACTTGTCACTTAATAATTTTTATATACTTGAACAAATTTTTTCTTTTTTCTTTTTTTTTTTTTTGAGGCGGAGTCTCACTCTGTCGCCCGGACTGGAGTGCAGTGGCCAGATCTCAGCTCACTGCAAGCTCCGCCTCCCGGGTTTACGCCATTCTCCTGCCTCAGCCTCCTGAGTAGCTGGGACTACAGGCGCCCGACACCTCGCCCAGCTAGTTTTTGTATTTTTAGTAGAGACGGGGTTTCACCGTGTTAGCCAGGATGGTCTCGATCTCCTGACCTCGTGATCCGCCCGTCTCGGCCTCCCAAAGTGCTGGGATTACAGGCTTGAGCCACCGCGCCCGGCTGAACAAATTTGATATATGTTTTCTGTCCTTAGTTGAACAACAAAATAACAAACATTGTATTTTAGAATTGCTCTTATCCTTCACCATGTTTATAAGAAACATTTGACACAGGAACCATCCTGAAGACATGTGGTGACTGTCATTCTGCTTCATATTTTGGTAGAGAGCATCACTCAAGTTTAGTAATGAAAATAATAACGTGACAGGCCTTTGTTAAATACTTACATAAATTATGTCTTTCTAGATTTACAACTATGATAGTACTCACCAGATAAATAGGTACTAACAGAGAAAAATATTAAACCTTAGATAAAATAATTTGCTCAAGGTCATACCAACTAAGTATTAATACTTAATACATAAACAAGTATTAAATATTGTCACTTAATAAATTCATTTGACGGATTTTGTCAATTTATGTGGTAAGACACTATTTCACAAAGGTACAGATCCACAGAAGTCACAGACTGTGGTATATTAGATGAATAGGAACAGTAGGGAAATTGTCATATTTAATAGCATCTGTAAACATTATCCTTAGCAGAACTTTCAGAGATATAATGTAGTCCTATATCCAAGAGTCAACCTTCCTTCATTCACAGATCTGGTAACGGGGCATCTGCGAACTTTAAAATTCACTACAAAGTAACAAATGGTAAGTGCTGGCCAGTTGCAGTGACTCACACCTGTAATCCCAACATTTTGGGAGGTTGAAATGGGAAGACTGCTTGAGGCCAGGAGCTTTAGACCAGCCAAGACAACACAGCTAGAGCCCATCTGTACATTTTTTTTTTTTTTTTTCAATAGCAAGACATGGTGGGCCTGTCTCAGCTACTCAGGAGGCTGATGCATGATGATCATGTGAGTCCCAGGAGTTGGAGACCACAGTGAGCTCAGAATGTGCCACTGCACTTTAGTCTGGGAGACAGAGAAGACCCAGTCTCTAAAATCAATCAATAAATACCATTTTTTAAAATGTTAAACATTATTCAACTGTTTGTTATTGTATTAACCAGAAACTTTCTTGATTCACTCTGTATGTTACTGAGCACAGTCTTCTGTAGATTGCTGAAATTTGATGAAAATACAATAAGACAGTCTCAGGCAGAACAGAACCTTGAATCATGAATCCTGAGTATAGAAGGCAACAGTCTCTTATTTTTGAAAGAAGGTACAGTATACATCAACATCATCATCATTCAAAAACAATATAGAAGACAGAACTAAATTCTTCTATAAATAAAAAATGGACTCACTTGGCCATCATTTCACCACCTATTGGTTTCTACTATGCTCATTTCTTCATGATATTATGGTTGTATTTTGTCATGATCTTTGGGGGAATATTTTATATTTTTTAATTATACAGCAGAGAGGTTTTGTTAAAAAATTTCAAGGACTGGATAGAAGCCTTTTGACACCAAAAAATATTTAAAAACCTAATTTCTCATTATTTTCACATTCGGGCATTTAAAAATGTATTAGCTTTTACATTTTTTTCCCCAGCATTTTATCTTCTATTGCAATTATTGACTTTTCTGTGGTCAGATTAGTCAAGGCTTTACTTGTGTAGATTAACAACTGTTACTTATAATAACACTTGTAATTTCACAAGGGTTGTGTAATCAAGGTCAAATCTCTTTCCTAATGCCTGCCACCACTTCTCCTTATATAAAGAGAGTTTTTCTAAATCTAAGTGATATAGTTCTTTCCAGCAAAATATATTTCTGATATAATCATAAATGACATGCCACTATTCAATTCCTACAGTACTCAAAAATTCAACTCCTATTGTACTTCTGATCCTGTAGTGATGAAAAGTTAATTGCAAATAGTATAGTCATTAATTACTATCACCTTCTTAAGGGCGAGTATGTTCTTAACTATTTCTGCAAACAGAAGATGCAACAGGAATAGTCCTAGTCTCAGGAGGAAACTCCTTTTTTCTAATCAAGTTTTATAAGTAACAGTTTTTGAGACAGACCACTGTAACTCTGGGCTTTTCTCCTTCTCCTTCAGTGATCAGGCACCCTTAAAGAAAGTTGTCTTGAATACTGGATTTAAAACATTCATTTAGTTTTTCCTACTTTTCTCTTTTAATCTCTCTCAAATCACCAGTTTTCAAAGTATCTGTCTCTTTGGAAACTCTGTATCAATTACTAAGAAAAGATAGAAGTATAAATAAAGGTGAGGAGAGTTATAATAGAGATAAATGTGGGGTTATAATAACATCAATATAATGTAAAAGTTATATCAACAAGGAAAAAAATGAACTATGAGGAACAACATAAAATAGAAAGTTTAAACTTTGGTAGGCTGAAGTCAAGAAAACGTCTTAAGACTTAATGTACCACATTTCAGATGTCTTTCTGGAGAGTAGTTTGCTAAAGTGTACTAAAAAGTTTTAAATTTTATGCTTTTTGATTCAGTAAATCCCCTTATAGGAATCTATTTTAAAACAGACGCTTGGCAAATATGAGTGTAAAATATGTAATGACAATGGTTTTAAAATTAAAATAGTCCTGGAAATAATAAAATGTCCAAATAAAAAAAATTGGACACAAAATGATAAGCCATTTTATGGTAGAATATTATTCCACCACTGCAAAGATTTGAGAGGTAGAAAGAACATTCACAAAAATGTAAACCTAAATTATAATAGGTGATTTTCATTTTTATCTTTATAAATTTTTAAATTCTCCAAGTTTTCTTTATTGAACTGGTATTGCTTTTGAGCTCCAAATAAATGTTACCATACGTTTTAAAAGAATATCTGATAGCATGGAATGTGCTTACAATATAATCAAGATATAAAGTATGATTTTAATTTTGAAATATAAGTTTACATATACTCATGGACAAAAACAAAAAGGACTGTTAGGAAACACCTGGAAATCTTAAATGCTACCTGTTATTAATAGACCTGGAGATAATTTGTATTACTTTATTTTAGTTTAGATATTTTCCAGAATTTTATAATGAGTCTGTTTTACTTTTAAATGGTAAATATGTGTGTATGTGTATATAACAGAGCAATAAAGGTCAATGTAGTGGAATTCCTTTCCTTGGCTCAAACCTGAGGCTTCTTCTCAGACCTAGGGACAAAGGTCTGAGAAATAGCATAAGGCTTTCACATTATTTAATCTCACCAAAAAATGAATGCATGAAACATAAATCCTATAAGGTATTTTAGATCAGAATTTTTATTTAAAATAAATGAGAGAAGAGATAATAATGAATAATGTGACTACCCTTTTATGATATACAAAGCAAGGTGTTGAGTTTAATTACTTCATGAAATTTAAAAATCAAAAGAAAAAATAAAGGGAAAACAATGCAGTTAAGTTTCTAACTATATTGTTAATAACTAATTGCAGGAAAAGTCAGTAAATCCATATATTCATGTATGGAAACATGACCCATGATTGATGAGCATTGGTTACTCTTCATTGCTGGAGGTTTAATAAGCAAGCAGGCCAATTTTCTTCTTTTGTGGCTCTTTGAGTTTTGCCCCTTGACACAAATAATGTATCTCTAAAATACCATGAGTGACAGCAAACAACCATTTTTTCTTCCTTGTCTATCTTCAATATGTGGTGGTTCTACTATACCAGATCACTTCAACCCAAATCTTATCTTTAAACTCTCCTATGGTGTACACTGGAATAAAGAGAGACTAGAGTATCTTAAGTAACTTGGATCCTAAAATTCACAGGGATCAAATTGTACATAAGTATAACAACCTTTATGAAGATCCAAAGAATGAATGATTCATTGGAAACAAGTATGTTCCAAAGGTTGACCTCACAGAGCACTGGACCTCAGAATTCAACCTCCATCTCAGTCTTTCTTTCCTTGTATTTTATTTAGGTTTATTCTGCAGTAATTATATTTCCAGGGTCTACATCTTTCCTTTAATGGTGTGTTCCTCTTTGTGTGCCTTCTCTCTAGAAAAATGCTGCAACTATGGATCACCACCTTATTTTAGCTTCCCATTACTGCAGCAGGTAGAAGAGAAGCAAAGGAGATTAAAAAGAAATTGATATATTCTATTCACACAGGGGTAGGCTGGGAAGATACAAGGTTTTAATGAACTGGCTAAAGTTTCCAAAATTCAAATGTTTTTTTCCATATTTTTTGCAAAGCTAATTGAAACCAGATACAAAACTTTGCTGTCAAACTACCTGAGAGTACCTTGATTATTCCTTCTGCATTGTTCTCACTGTTATTTATCTGAAGAAAGGGGCATCCTAGACCTTATAGCTATGTTTTCATAATAAACTATCTATGCTAATTATGTTGAACTAGACTTACCAGCAGGATATTAACTTGGGGTAATTAAGAATTAGTTGAGACAAGAGTGTGGTGGCGGCTCATGCCTGTAATCCCAAAACATTGAGAAGCCTGGGGGGTGGATCACTTGAGTTCAAAAGTTTGAGCCCAGCCTGTCCAACATGGTGAAACCCTGTCTCTACTAAAAATACAAAAATTAGCTGGTGTGGTGGTTTGTGCCTGTAATCCCAGCTACTTTGGAGCCTGAGACACTAGAATTGCTTGAACCTGGGAGGTAGAGGTTGCACTGAGCCAAAATCACACCACTGCACTCCAGCCTGGGCTGCAGAGTGAGAGACTTACTCAAAAAAAAAAAACTAATCATTTTAGCCACTTTGTATCTCAGATTGGCATCTCTAAATTGTGACTGAAAAGTATATAATCCCTTTTCAAAGAAAGTCATGGTGAAAAATGTTCCCTCTTAAGCCAAATAAATAAATGTTTATGCCACTAATGAGTAGTGCCCCTTAGAAATAATCAAAACCTGCTTTAGGGATTCGAGCAGAACATTTAAGAGTATAATTAAACGCATAAAAGTGCTTAAACTTGAATTGCTACAAAATATAGAAGCCATTTAAAAATGTTTCATGGGTCACATTAATGTGTGTGTCCCCAGTAAACATAAGATATATATTTGTTGTTGCATGAGTTCTGACAGCATGCTTCCTAGAAGATGATGTTCACCTAAGCGATATCTTACTTTTCATTCCACAGCATTGCAAAAAGTGACTAATGATAGAGAAAATACTGAAGAGCATCCCCTTTGATACTAACTTCAAGCTTCTAAACCATGAGACGGACCCATTGAAAACGTTAGGCTCATTTACTGATGAGAGTGGACCAAAGAAAATCACTCTATGCATCTAAGCAACAGAATGCAGTGCCATCACTAATTTATGTCCTTTGGGCAAATGTTCTTGTTAAACACACTGGTTTCCGACAATTTTGTTGGGAATTTTCTGTTTCTACATTTCCTCTTTTATTCAGCAGCTTGGACCAAATCAAATAATCCAAAGTGAACAATGCTCTTTTGGTGAGGCGCAAAACAAAGAGAATCGTAACACATTTTGTTAATTTTAATAACCGAAGTGACTTAGAAAGAAAAGTAAATAAATCGAGAAGCATATAGAATCCAAATATCCAAATAATGGGTATATTCGATAAAACCATTAAATAGGAATAAAATCAGATAAGAAAATTGTTTAAGACTTTGAGTTTACTATTAAATAGTGAATCTAGGGAATAACATAATAAAGCTAAAGTTTAGGAAACATAAGTGTTCACCAATCACACTGTCTTAGAAATGTGTATATAAATACACATGTATATATGTGTGTATATATATTTATATTTACATGAATGTGGATATATATTTTTTGCAGGTTTTCATACATACATTTGAGTGCGTATGTGTAAATAAAGTTCACAGGGATGGCCTGAAGCTTAACCTAAAACATTTCTATTTCAAATTTGATCCTATTTATAGGCTTATTTAACAGACTATATGGACAATTTGTAGAGATCGATAGTCGGCTGTATAGAAAGGATTTTGTTTACCCTTTATATTACAGCTGTCCAAGGGTTGTGAATCCCTGATCCCCAATCTCATGGTAAGTGTCCTACATACTAAGTAGAGGGTGATGTGAACACTCCATTTTTAAACCCTTCAGTGTCAGCCTTAAGCCATCAGTTTGCAGTATTTCATGTTTACAATCTAATCTAAGCTTCCAGGATTTTCCTCACTCTGAAAGATAAAACAGACATTTTAAAATGTGTATCATTAATCGTAAGTTTAAGCAAATAAAATTGCTACACTGAGACAAAATGTGGTTATAAAAATCATTGTGTCAGTTACCAAAAATCCCAAATCTACCACTTAGCCTTTTATGTCCCACCAATAAAAACTATGACCCCCAATCATCCAACTGAATGAGCCACAAAAATTACCCCCACTCCTGTGTTACTCCCTTTCCAACTCCCACGTCAGTTGTGGGCCTCCTCCCTAGGTGTGGACAAGCAAAGGAGAGTTTAAATTATAAGAAATTGTTTTCACATACATCTTTTATTATGGACACTTAAAAATTTGGGGAAATATATATACTAAAGCTAATCAATGTTTTAATCAGCCAGTCTCCCAAAATCACCAAAGCTAATAAGATACTTTCTTCCAATTTATAGACACACACACACACACACACACACACACACACACAGTCAACTTGGTATTCTACCAATTAACATGTTATAAACATTTTCCCCTCCTCATCGAAAGTTCCTCAATCATCCTGTTGCTAATGGCTGTATAATATTCCATAATATAGATACATTGTAATGTTTTGTTAGACAATTGTAATGGAAGAAACATTTTACTAGAAAATCTGGATTACACAGCCTAGTCACTGTAGTAAAGTAAGAGCATTAGTAGAAAGTGCAATTGTTTTAGAAGCTTTTAGAAGTGACAGAGTGAGCTATCTTTTCCTGTCCTCTTCACCGACATTCCTTAAGGGGCAGCTTCTGTTCAGCTTGCAATTGTCACTTGGCTTGGAAGCATATAATTATTCACCATTTTTTTTTTTTTAACTTTTCAATTGTGGACAAAATGTTTATTAAATGAGGCTGATTCAACTCAGCTCCAAAGTCTGTGGCAATTTCTCACATGCTTCCTGCTAATTATTCTAGATAGTTATAGAAACATAATTATGATTCAAGTGGTTCTCCAATTAGGGCCCCTGGACCACCAATTTCAGAAACACCTGAGAATTTACTAGAATGTCAATTCTTGCATACCGTCTAGGTCTACTAAGTCATAAACTCTGAGGATGAGGTTCAGCAATCTGTATTTTAACAAACATCCAGGTTATTCGGATGCCCCATCAACTTGAAGAACCACCATCTTGTCCTGTAGACAGAACATGCTGTTGAAGTGCACCATTTTCACATACACATAGTCCACTGAGGCTTCCGTCACTTTTTTTTCACAACCTGATATGTAACATTTGTCCCAGGAACATTTTAACATCAGTGGTCTGCATCCATTTCAATCCGAACACTTTTGTCCAATCACTCCAAGTGAGCTTCTTAAGAAAATGTAGAGTAAATTTTTTAAAAGATCTGTGTACCCAGTTTGATAGACATTTTACCTCACTTTGGCATTTCTATTCTCAGGTAGCAAATTGCCTGAAAGGGCAAACAATAAATATGGAAGCTAACGCATGACTCTTTGTGGATTTATTTGGAGGCAGTTTAAGCTGTGGGGTTGTTTCTAGACAGATTACTACAAGATAGACCATTTTATGAAAGTTGCTTTTATTACTTTTGGATTTTTTCTAACTTGAAAAATATTACTCTTAAAGTATACTTCTCTACGAATCATTCCTGCTGAGCATTCTGTTCTCCTTAAAAAAAAAAATATATATATATATATATACACACACACACACACATCTATATGTAGATATGTGTGTATATTTATGTATACACACATATATGTCTGTGTATTTGTGTGTGTGTACATATACACATATGCACATTCACAAATATTTAAGTAACTCCATTCTGGGAGAAAGGCTTTGAAGAAAGAAAAGTAGTTTATTTGTTACTCAGAAAGGGAAGGTGATACTCATGGGACATAAAGGGATTTGAATAAATAGGAATAAGTGTCCTTTTAAAAAAGCAGCATATGGAACTAGAAATACGTTCTGGAAGCTCTAATCTCGTATTTGAAGAAAATCCAATTGTTCTGGCTAATGGCAAACTAGGAGCTTTCAGCTGAATTCTTCTCCCTCCATTCAATGTGAGGTAGTCATAGAGTCATAAGGAATTTGACACGAACCATAAATACTTCTCCTGTAAATCCCTAAAAATTTATAAGAGCATTATGACTTTCATGCTCTTTCCTTCCTAGAGTCTTTACTTCAAAGTCTTCTGAAATTAGAAGAGCCCCTGGAGCAACCATTCTGCTTCCATATCCAAACCATGGAACTCTTAGTTCCAGACTCTCAAATTATAGAACCTGGGGGAGAATTTAGGGGGCACTGAAACCAAGTATCTTCATTTGTCAGATGACAAAATAAATCAGGTAGACAAGTCTTACTCACATCATGCAGAACTCAAACCCAGAGCTCCACATTTTCAGGCAGAGCCCTCAGCCTCATGTCACTAGGCTTCATTTCTACCACTATCACCCTAGTGACTAAATGTCTTTTGTCACTAGAATGTGTTTCTGCAGAACTAAAGTATCGATGATCAAATTCGACTTTACTTCTTCTCATTCTGTCCTTAAGTGGAAACAGCAAAATCCTGATTGCCTTCTCTTAAAAAAACAAACAAAACAAGAATCGAGGAAGGAAGAGGGAGGGAGGGAGGAAGGAAGGAAGGAAGGAAGGAAGGAAGGAAGGAAGGAAAAAGACAAGCAAGAAGGAAATAAAAAAAGCAAGAATGAACAAAGAGTGAACAAATGAACAAACAGAAGAATGAAAAAGAAAAGGAAGAAAGAGAGAAAGAAAAGAAAGCAAAGAAAGAAAAAAAGTAAAGAGAAGAAAGAAAAAAAGAAAAGAAAAGAAAAACCTAAAGATCTTTTATCATCACATTCTAGAGTAAATCTCAAGAAGCCATCTTATCTACCCCTTCCCACCAGGCATTACTCAACAGAGAACCAATAGCTAGGAACTTCCTCTATTCCTAAAGATTTTAAAGAAAGGGAGAGAAATATCTCAGGAAGTTTAGGACACATAAATGTTTAGGCTCATTTATTGATGAAAGTGGGCAAAATGAAATCATCTTATGCATCTTAGTAACACTCTGTGGTGTCACAAGTAGCTTGACATAACAGGCTGCCATCAATTGTCGTAGGTAAGTGCTAATTGCTGAAGATGTACCAAATTTACTGTGTGCTTTTACTAAAAATATCTTTGAAAGTTCCACAGCCTTCCAAGATTTTGTATTCCCTGATATAACCTTTAAATTGCCTTCTTCACATTCCCTCTTGTTTGTTAGTAATGAAATGCCAATGATCACAGTATTGGAAAAAAGACAATGAAAAAAAGGAAAACAAAAAAATCATGGTTATGATTTGTGGAGCAAAGGAGGGCTTTCAGCATTAATATTTACATTCATGTTTACATTAAAGTGGGACAGGTTACACTACCTTTTACCCACTTCACTTATTCTTACCCTGCATAGAGTTAAATACTTACTGTTTGTGCCTTATGAGAAATCTAAAGATTATAGTGTACTAGTAAATCTGCCTTATTTTGCTGTCACGAGTCAGCAAACGGGAGCAAGAGAAATATGTTGTCAAATCAATGGTGATACTTACTGAATTTTATCAGTCTTTCATCTTTAGCTGAACTATATGAACTCATTCAGACTTTTAAAAATATGTAAACTGTCTAATCTCCTATTTTATAGCTCTTTTTTACAGATTTATAACATGTCAAGAACAAAGTTACAAAATCCACAACACGCAAGTTAGCATCACCTCTATTTTTTCCTGCAAATTCCAAAGGTGCAATGATTAGAACACACTTCAAACCTCACAGCTCCGTATTACTCAGGAAAAAAATCCCAACAGCTACCCGGTTGTGCTTTGAGGTCATTTCTCAAAACATGTGCATTAAGAAACCTAGCAATCTATGTTTGTGGTTACTTTATCTGGTAGTACAATACAATGAAAAACTCACATATAAAATTTATATTGTGACATTTACAGGTTCAAGGGAGGAATTGCTATGTTCCAAATAATTTTCTGTCATCTTTTAGTTCACTGTTTAATCCTTTAAAACAATCTGTATAGTCATTTGCTGTAAAAGATTATTACATTCTTATTTCCACTGTGTGGTCATAATTTCGAATGTACTCTCTGACTTACCAAAATCATTTCCAATTCCATATAAACCCATATGAGGGTGCTCCCAGAAAAACTCATTAGGGGGATAACTGAGTAATGCAAAGAAATAAAGATTTGGAATATTATCCTTGTGTTTTCTGATTTGTCAAGATTAGTGATTTTATTTATATAATAGGATCAGTCACAAAAGAGCCAAACTGGCAAAATCACTACTAGTCATAACCTAAATCACCCAATCAACTAAAATATTATAAACTTCAGCTTTTTTTTAATGCCTATTACTCTTGTCATGGCAATGAGTTATTTCAAATATCCCACCACAAGCCCCGATAACACAGCTGGGTTACTTGAAACCAGTAGTTCTAAACCAGCCCCCTAGGTGACATGTGTCAATGTCTGAAGACAGTTTTGCTTGTGACAGTTTGGGGGATGCTACTGACATCTTGTGTAGGGCTCGGGAATGCTGCTAAACATCCTACAGTAGCGCACAGGACAGCCCCCACAAAGAAGAATGGCCTGGGCTAAAATGTCAACCGAGCTTAAAAAAACGTTACTAGTGTAAGTGAGCTTAAGTTGAGAAACCCTGCACTAACATTCAGAACTATGTGTCCAACACGGTTGCCACATGTTATGCAAATACCTGTATTTTGTGGGGTGGGGGGTGAATACAGCCAGTCTAGGGAGAGTAATTTGTTCCAACTTGGGTATTTCTGCCAAATAAGCTAGTAAGATATTTGCTTTTTCTAACATGGATTCATCAGGGCAGTGAAATTTAATTATTTTATTTAAAATATGGTATATACTCTTTCTTTGTGGTTTTTCTGTGAGTATGTGTGGTGTGAATGAATTTCTGAAATAGAACCACAGCAAATGGCAGATTTAGTTTTATATCATCAAGTTTCTGTTAGACATTTTGATAAGATTATACAGAGCATATAGTGGATGCCTATTACATATTTATTAATTTTTGAAAAAAAAGTTTGTGAACCTATTTCTGCTATCTTCCCCTTTAGAGAACTGTGATTGCATTTTGCTTTTTTTTCTAAGATGTATAGAGTGCCTGTTGCCATAGTAATCACTGATTTAGCACAACATGTTTTCCTCCTTCTTAAAAAAAAATTAGTTCCCATTCCTGCCAAAAAGGAACGCATTAATCTACCCATCATGCTAGCTTGGGAAAGTTGAAGGCCACAGAAGTTATCATTTGTGCAAAGACTCCCAGAAAGTCAGTTGTTAGCATCTTCTGTGCCAAGAACTCTACCCCAATCCCAGAAAGGAAATGAGACACTGAAGTAAAAGATTCTGGAGCTAAGGAGGTAAGGTCTCTCTTCCACGAAGTCCCACAGGAGATGGGAACAAATGCTCATGTCTGTCTAAACAAATTCGCCTACTGATTATAGATTTAACAGACCACTGATGTCCAGAAAACAGGGACTAACTAAACAGTGCTCTTTAAGACAAAAGTTTACCTTAATCTACTTACTTCTGAGGGTAGGGGAAAAACCACCACCACCACCAAAGAAACTACAACAACAACAAAAACCTTTTGAGAAGTCTAAAAGAAGAAGTAGAGAAATCCTGTTGAAGAAACCAAAAGCAACAGTTTCATTTCTTTATCAAATAAACAGTCCTGCCTGAGTCTCCTGACTGACTACATTCTTTCTAGTATTAGGTAAATCAGATCTCACATCTGATCTAGCCATGCTATTCAGATCACAATTTTCCTGTAAACATACATATGCAGAACTGAGTGCAGGCCTGTCTTATGACAATGGTCTGTGCTCACCTGGATTTTTATCACTGGCACTCTTAGCCAGGACCACCAGATTCTTCCTAATTTCTCAAGTCAAATCCAAAGGCTGCTCTGCTTGTGGTGTTCCATAAATGTGTCTGGCCCCTCATGGGAAATGCCACCTACTTGGATGAGAGAGAGCATTTAAGTCAGAGGAAGACAGCACAGAGGTTGCCTTTATGTTCCCATCTGACATATTTACTGCTCTAAGAGAAGAAAAGCAGTGGAAGAGAAAAAAAAAACTAAAGTGGAACTGCAGGATTTTTGATTTTCAGAAATATCTGCTTACTACCAGAGTGATAAGAACTCAAAATTAAGACATGGGAAAGGAAAAGATAGGGATATAGAGTCAAAGCTGTTCCTTAACCAAAGGCTTTACAGAATTAGAACATAGCTTGCATAGAAACTTCAATGCAAGAAAGTCCTGCTCTAAATAAAAACAGATGAGGAGAAAGTCCATTCATATTTACTACTAGTATGCATGGAGAATTAACACACACTGCCTTTTACATAGACCCTTATAACTATTCATATTGTTCTCTAAAAGCATATTTCTTATTATTTTCTTCTGGGAACAAAGACTTGGCTATGCATCTCCTTTTAACTTCATGGAAATGGGTAAAGGGTAAAAGGAAAGAAAGATAATACTTCATGAAACCTGGAATGTTTTGCTGAAAACACCCTTAAAGGAATGCATCTCTGTTAGGATAACAAAAACACTTCATAAAATATTTTTAAAGCAGTTGGTCGGCCAGGCACAGGGGCTCAAGCCTGTAATTCCAACACTTTGGGAGGCCGAGGCGGGCGGATCACGAGGTCAGGAGACTGAGACCATCCTGGCTAACACGGTGAAACCCTGTCTTTACTAAAAATACAAAAACAATAGCTGGGCATGGTGGCGGGCGCCTGTAGTCCCAGCTACTTGGGAGGCTGAGGCAGGAGAGTGGCGTGAACCTGAGAGGTGGAGCTTGCAGCAAACTGAGATCGCACCACCACACTCCAGCCTGGGTGACAGAGCAAGACTCCGTCTCAAAAATAAATAAATAAATAAATAAATAAATATAAACAAACCAGTTGGTCTCTAAGAGAAAATGTTAGGTATATGTAACTAGTAGCAAATATGCATTCAATTGCACTAAGCATGACCACTCTTCCGCTTTAAATCCTCAATCCATGGGGTGTGTTAATTAGGCAGCAACTTGAAGAGCACCGCTTTTCCCATGGAAGTCAGGTGCTCAACTACTCAACCATGAATCTCTATGGTTACATGAATCTATGAATGGTCTGCAAACCACTTATACTCCAGATTTCAATTCTGCTGCCAATAATAATAGTAATAATACCATCATTCTATTCTAGTAGCACAGTGCAAATTTAAGATCACTAGAAGATGATAGAAATTTGAAAGCAATGGATTACAAAATAAGACTGCATCAAAGCATAACGAGTGACAAAACACTTTTTCAATTATGTAAATAACCTGAAAAAACTAGTTGGCAATGAAAAAAATGTGTTGAGAAATATCTTATTAATTCATTAAGTTTTTCTGTAACCTTACATTTCTTTACAAAAATTTACTAGTCTAAGTGAGCTTTTATTTTTGTTAAGCAGCATCCTTTTAACCCCCATCATCTCTAATAACTAAATAAAACAAGAAGAGAAGTTAAAGAAGCACACCAGCAAGAGAAACTGTAGGTTGCTATATCAATGACAATGATTCCAATGATAATGACCTGACTTTCTGGGTTGGTCTTCTAGCTGCTAGTCCACTGTTCAGGACAGTGTTAGGGGAGGTGGGGTTTGTCAGTCTGCACAAGGTTTGACAGGTTTTAGGGTTTGAATCTGCAGTTTCCACGGCCCTGGAAAAGTAATGCCTAAATATTGCTTACCTGAAAGTTGTTGATGAGAGTATTTCAGTGCTCTGTGTAAAGAGTGGGTCAGTGGATCAGTAAATTTTATTGAACAGAAAACAGGGGGAGTATTGTTGTAGGGACTGAATAACAACAGATACGCCATGTTTAAAGTAATTTCTGGCACATAGTAGATATCCAAGAAGGTGTTTGACTCCACCCCTTCCTTTCCTCTCTTTCTGAATTGTATTCCACTGTTAGGTGCTAGTGTATACATGTAATGAGCTAATGTGCCCATTGATGGTTTAGCTTATGACTTTCAGGTCAGTTTTCTAAGTTGATAAAAACAAGTATTATGGATAATAAAATTCAGGGTCAGTTCCAACATGGAATAATTGGCTTGTCTCATTCCATAGTCAAAGCTCATTTCAACTAAGTTTTCCATTGCTCACAGTGAGGACTAGGGAAGAGGATTCACTGCAAATCCATTTTCACAGGTGGGTAATCAATGCAACAAGCATTGTCAACTGATTGTGGGCGTGAGTACCATCTATGCACTTCAAAGTTTTCGTGTTATCATTACTATTTATCCAGATACATTTGCTGAGCCTGACCATTCCAAATCAGCCTTCTGAACACTAGCTGTGTATCAGAACCACGTACGTATAGTTTCATAAATATGACAATACGCAGGCCCTACCCTGAGACAAGTGGCACAAAGCATTCAGAAGTGGAAAGGATTCTCACCAGGAGAACCACTCTGTGAATCAATAGAAACAGATCCAGGTCAAAGAAAAATATTATCTTTCTTCCCTGGGAATCACCAGCATTTGCACGGATTTCTACAACTAGCTACATGACCCAGGGCAATTTCTTAAAGTGGGACACAGTGTGCTCTGAATGCAGTCCTGACACTAAATTTATTATGGTTGGGTAGCTGCTGCCTTATGGAGAATGGCCTGTGGGACACTGAACTTACACGTTAAACAGCTGAGCCAACGGATGCTTCAACGGCCAGGAAAATAACAGAATGGGGAGACCCTCTGTTCATTTGACACCAGTGCCAGCTTGGAAAAACAGCACTATTCTGCAGTTATTGAAAGAAAGTAACCCAGAAGCACCCACAGTCTTTTAGCTCTTAAAATATGGAGGCACTTTTTCTTTTCCAGCTTATTTTCAATGCAAACCCGATTTCAGGCTCAAAAGAAGTACAACGTGCCTTGGTCCCTTCTCCCTAGTCTTGATCAGCTTCTTCAATTCCTCTTGCTGATCTGACCTCCAATTTGGCTGGATTTTTAGAGGAGTCTGTCAGCACTCTCAGCACAGGAGTCTTTGGACCTGTGTTAATAACATGGGTATCATATCTAGATCCACTCCCCACCATATGTCATGTTACTGTCTTGTTCCTGGTTATTGGTGTTATATTCTTTTTTCTACTGTATGTTGTTAAATTTTAAATAACTTAAACAATTATAATAGCAATACAATTTCATTATATAAACCAGAACATACAGATAAAAAGAAAGAAGAAAATAATACCACTATCATACCATTAAGGTGACCAACTAACACAATTTTCAAATACATTTCCTATGTACATATTCTTTTTATTTTTATAAAAATGCAATCACAGAATACTCAATATGATAAAAAAAAGTCCCTTTTATGAAATAAAATATGGGAACATCTTTTTGTAAATAATTATTCATTTGAAACATTCTTTTAAAATGGCTCTACAGTATTTCCTTGTGATTTTCATAACCATCCCCATATTGATAAATATTTACCTTGTTTTGAATATTCTGATGTAATAAACTCTGCTATGATGATAGTTACAGCTCTTCTTCAACTGCTGCTACCCAGTTTGATTGATAAATGACACACTTTCCTTGGCCCAGGAAGAAGCAACAGATTCTGATGTTTGCAAGATCTGTCAATGTGGTTTATCAAGAAACAGACTATCTATCTATCTATCTATCTATCTATGTATCTATCTATCAATCATCTATATATTTGATAAAACATTTTGAAAAATGGCTTTTAAAAATGAAAAAAGGAATGTGAAGGCACAAACAGCCCAGGGTCCCAAGTGAGAAGGCATCTGTCAGAGATTCATCAGTCAGGATTACCTATTATTTTAACATTTTCATGGTCATGTAACAGGAAAGAACAGGTAAAACAGCCAAAGTATCATCTGATTCCCATTGATTTAGAACAGAACTTGAGAAACGTTGAAAGATTTTGTATTAGATTTAGCTTCCCAGCAAGAAATCTAGACAGCAATCTGCAGTTAACAAGATGCCTTCGGGAAACCAAATATGAGATTCACTGACACTATTTTGTGAGGGCCTCCTCTACCCCTCGTCTCCCCTTTTTCACATACCCCACACTAGGATCAGAGGGGTCTGGGGAAAAATCCACAGAAACAACATGCCAGGTAGGTTTTGACCACTGTAACCCTGCTGCAGGTTAGGTTAGGCTGTTAGAATGACCTCAAAACCCTTGAAGGAGAAGTTGGCTGAAGGAATTTTATATAGGTCTGGAATGGTCTCGTCTCTAGAGGTCTAGATCCAAAAAATAAAAAGACTGTAATTTTTAATCTGACTCTCGCCAGAATGAAAAACCATCTAAATGCTCCCTAGGGGCCTTAAATTGTTATGTTACCAAAAATGCTATGCTGTGGGAAATACTAATATTAAGTAAATAGCCCCTGTCATTTTTACCAAGGACATTTGGGGGGGAAAAGTCACTGATGAAACCATCTTTATAACTGAAACTGACATACTAACTGAAACCATCTTAAGTTGCTAAAACTGACATAATGAAAACCACCATCTTTCTAAATTCCTTAGCCAATTAACAACTTGTATCATTCATCACTACATTCATTTCCATTAAGCAAATGGATACTTTAAGTTTAGGAGAATGGTGTCGGAGGCTGAAGGCCGATCCTAGAACCAAAAGATGAGGGTACATAATTGAAGGGAAAACTCACCCAGGAAAGAAAAAGAAAAGGAGTCAGACTGGGCTATCTGAAAATTCACAAAGGAAACTAGAAGCTGTGTAGTCAAAATGTTCCTGGCAACATGGCAAATTTACTTCAAATCAAATCATGCATTCATTAGACTCTTCTTTTACTACTCTTGTTTTCTCTTGGCCTGAGTCAAAGTCCTTTGCAAAACTTTCATGGATCAGATGAGGAGGAAAGGGGAGGAGGAGAGGCAGGCAGACAGGGAGGAAATGAGAGGGTGTTCCTGCGGCGAACTCAGTGGGGAATGAACTACCTCCTTCAGAGGGAAAATGAGGTGGGAGGGACAGAGAGCCATGAGAAAGAAAGGTGCCAGTTCCCTCTCAAGATGGGGGCAAGGGAGGGTTCTTCTCAGAAAACTAGAAGAGATTTTGGTGGTGATGTCAGAATTGGAGCATCTGCCTTTTAAGGACTTTGTTTGCCAATTGGCATAGGGAGCACTACCCAGAGAGCCAATTCTCCTTGTAATAAGGAAAGGCAGGAAATGGGCAGGGAGCAGTAAACTCAGTGGGAAAAGCCACATTTGAAAAACGTGGGAGAGAGAAGGAGAAAAAGGAAGCCACACAGAATTCTGGTGCCATGAGGAGAAGGACATCTGTATCTTGTATTTGCATGGTATTTCACAGTTTAGAAAACAGACACCATCATAGGTCACTGTGAGGTGGGCACAGTTATCACTATTTTCCAGTTGCAGAAATTATCACCCAGAAATAAGGGAAAAACCTGATTGCAAGTCTTCTTATATGGGTCTAATGTTCCTTCTACTACATCTGAGACATTTCTCTGTGGCGTGCCTGCACTTTGCAGTGTTAACTTCCAAACACTGTCTACTTTCAGAACCCTACACTTCAGAGAAACTGTACTTGTACCATTCTTCAAACCGGCTACAAGTTTTCCTGCCTCTATGTATTTGTTCATACTATTTCTGCCACTTAAACTTCTTTACCCAACTTGGACTGTTAGAATGTTGCCCACACCTTTCAAGGTCTAAATCTCCATGTTACCTGTTTTTCTTCTATGCTACTTTTTTTTAACATGATTCTTTGTATTATAGATATTTACAAACATTTCTTCTCCCATACTAAATTTAACTTTGTATTCATTTTACTGCCTAGTAAAGCTCCTTGCATAGTAAGGAAATTAGTTTTGAATAAATAGATCAGTCAAAAAAGAAAAGAAAAAACCTTTGTGAGTTCTTAATATGCATTTTTTTGTCACATTAAGTGAAAAAAAAAAAAAAGTTCCCCAAAGTCATGAAACCAAAGCAGATTCTATTTACATTTAGTATAAGATTTTGCTGACTGAATACTGTATCCTAAGTTTATGGAGAACTACTTATACTTATTTTTATATATTGATCTTATATTTTGGGTGTGTGGTTATGAGGTTGTTTAATTCATTAAAATGAGTAAAGGCTCTTAATGATTCTCTCTTGAGTTTATGGGTCATGTGTCTAAGTACAGAAGTTAGTACTCACAAAAAACTGTAATTGGTTTCTAAAAAATACATGTACAGATTGTCCCATATCTAATTTTCTAACTTTAAGTGTACAATTGTCAGAGGCATTTGAAGCAGAGCAACTCCATCATGAATAGGGGCTGGGTAAAATAAGGCTGAGACCTACAGAGCTGCATTCTCAAGAGGTGAGGCATTGTTAGTCACAGGATGTGACAGGAGGTTGGCACAAGGTACAGGTCAAGGGCCTTGCTGATGAAAGGATGTGGTAAAGAAGCCGGCCAAAACCCACCAAAACCAAGATGGTGGCAAAAGTGACTTCTGGCCTTCTTCACTGCTCATTATATGCTAATTATAATGTATTAGCACGCTAAAAGACACTTCCACCAGCGCCATGACAGTTTACAAATGCCATGGCAACATCAGGAAGTTAACCTGTATGGTCTAAACAGGGAGAACCCTCAGTTCCAAGAATAGACCGCTCCTTTGCCAAGAAACTCAGGAATAATTCACCCCTTGGCATTTGATTAAGAAGTAACTATAAGTATAATCAGTTGAGCAGCCCATGCTGCTGCTCTGAGTATAGAGTAGCCATTCTTTTATTCCTTTACTTTCTTAACAAACTTGCTTTCACTTTATGTACTTGCCCCAAATTATTTCTTGCGTGAAGTCCAAGAACCCTCTCTTGGGGTCTGGATTGGGAGCCCTTTCCAGTAACACAACTGTAGGCTTTTATTGATTGAAACACAGGTGATAAACAGAACTTCAAATTTCCTTTGATTTTTTTGTCATGGCCTGGATTAATCTCCACATTTTCCCTAAATATGGCTATCATCTTTTCCAGTGCAAAAGAAAAACTCTTCACCATGTCTTTCTGCAAAGTTTCCACCCAATCTTTTTTTTCCATTACAAGAAAGAAAAAAAAAAAAAAGCTTGCAAGTGTCTTGTAGTCATCATTCAACTACTCAACTTGACTAGACCATAACCACTTACTCCTTTAACTTTGTGCTTAGTAAGCTGTCTCTCTCAGATGAAAGCCCTTGCTATTAGCTACTGACACAATTGTGCCATTTGATTTTTAATTTGTGACTTATTGTTCCAGGGCTGATCCACAGTTAACAAAAATTAAAGCCACGAATTTTTCCCCTAATTAGACATTTGTGCCTTCCATAATGACAATTCCATACAAATGCCAGTCAAATGTATACGATGTAGGCTATATGCACAATATACTTCAAGAGCACCACATGAAACCATTTTGGAGTTTAAATTTAGATTAAATTGGTATTTAAAGTTAATCCTCATTGAATATGAAACATTAAAAAGGCAAGCTTAAAAATACCAAGCAATTTGGCATTATTCAGTACAGCACATCAATTCACTTTATTCCAAAGCAAACCTTTTGCAAAGCAAAAATTCTCCCATTAAACCCAGACATTAAGAAATGAACTCTTAATTACTTCAGCAGGAAATGCTCTTGCTTCATGGTTAGCAGGTTATCAATGTAAACAGTTCAGGGAGCTTTCTCAAAGGTTCCTGTTTGGAGAGTCCCAGTCTCTATTCCCCATTCTCCATGCTCCATCCCCCACCCCCTTTCTACACAACAGGAGCTGATGTCTTTATCCATACCAAAAAAGACACTATTGACCACAATAGGAGAGCTTAGGTCTTTGCCCACACTTTCCCTGCAGGAGTAAATTCAGTAGAACCCTATAATTCTGAAACAGTCAAGTCATGGACCATCTGACTCATTAAATATTCCAGGCAGCGTTGTCAGTAGTCTGGAAGACCTTGCAGTTATAATTTCTTCCCTCTGTCATTCGTCTATTAATACTCAGCTAACTTAAATTTCAACATGAGCTTTAGACTAGCTGAAGAACATTTATTGTGCAAGATTCATAAGGTACAGAACCTATTCATAGAAAGCATTCTGGCATCCAAAACATATGTGTAACTAATAATGAATAATAATAGCGTTGTCTCTGAAGGCAAGAGCACAAAAATACAGCTATGAAGTAAAAATAAACTCCTGACAATGCCATAGGTACCCTAAAGGAAATAAGCAAAAAGCTTTTTTATTTTTTCTGAGTATTAGTTGTTACTATCTCATTTGATTATTTCAAAATGTAACTTTTCATTAACTTAGGTTTATCATGGATTTGCAGATACACTGGTATCTAACAGAGAATATTAACCTTAGACTATCAAGATAAAGCAAATCTATGAATTTCGGCATATTTCTCTTTAAGATGTGTGGTCTCACTATGTTGACCAAGTTGGTTCTGAGTTCCTGGGCTCAAGTGATCCTCCCACCTCAGCCTCCAAAGTATTGGGATTATAGGCTTCAGCCATTGCACCTAGCCTAGCATAATTCTGTATAGCTTTTACACTTGTCCATCTTTAATGGAAGAAAGGCTTCTTTGTACACGTATCTGACAACATATCTTTTTTTCTTTAGTTGTGTATGCCTATGATGGTCAAACTTTGGACTATTAACATTTTTATTCTCACTTGCTAACACTAAGAACCATTTACATTTCCTCTGTAATGCATCAATTTTCCTGATGCCTTCAGTAATTATGACAATAGCTTTTTTTGCAATAGATATGGTGATTTGAAAAGAACACATTTAAATACATGGTTTTATGCAACAGCTATCAAATATGTAAAATTCAATATCCCAAGAGCTTGTGCATGTTGAGGAAAGAAATCCAAGAAATATTTAATTAAACTAATGAATCATCATTCTCTCACTGGTCTTCCATGCACTATATTTATTAAGAGATAGAATACGAACTCTAAAGACCATTGGTCTGACTTAGGGTGCCATTTCTTGCATTTTCATGATCTGAAAGTAGAACTAGAGCATTTCAGCAGTTTCAAGTCGGCATCAGTGCATTGCTTCCTAGCTTGAAATGCATAATTAACCGGAAAGCTAGTTGTTGAGCAGTTAAACAGGCTGTCCAAAAAGACCCCCATTGCTCTTCAAATTAATGCTGAAAAGTAGGGTACCACAGTGATTTTTTTTGTTCTATAGACAAGCTACATCCAAGCAATTGACAAAGACTAATTTTCCTTTCTTTTCAAAGCCCATGAAAGCTTATGGGTAACAGCAATTATTTCTGTTTGTCAAATACTTGTATCCAGAAGTGGATTTATAATCCCATGAAAATTCTGTAATTTACTGAACCACTGAGCAAGTCCATGCTACTCCCCCTCCCCAGCCCCACAGGATGTAATTCATTTCAACAGAAGATTGGAGGCAATGATGTCAATGAAGCAGTCCTCATAAGGCAGAAGGGGAAAAGTGTCAGGGGAACATATTTAATTCCCATAAGACATACCCCAATTATTAGACAGAGTGCCAAATTTCAGAGCATAAATGAATCCCATTCTTATTACCGAGTGGAGAAGATACTAGGGCATGACTAGTGGCTTAGAATTAGAAGGAGACATATACCTACACTTGCTAAAGCAATTTCTGCAAGAAAAATTTAAATAAATATGGGAAACATTATGGATCAAATCCACGTAAGGTCTTAAATATACAGTGCTTAAGAAAAGTGCATGAATGTTTCCATACCTCAAAAATGGTATTTTAAAAGAGCTTGCCTTTAAAATACAATGGATGTGTAATGATCTAACAGTTGTCCCCTTTTCCAGCACATCCTACTAACTAGAATTCTTGGGAGATCCCATGCCACAATTCAACTTCCAATTTCTAACAAAGAGAATGCACTTCACATTTTTACTTTTGCATTCCAGCACTTACTTGCATGGTGGTTTATGGTTGCTTTGCATGTGTTTCTTTTTTAGAAATGTTAGAATGGGAAAAATGAGGTAATTCTTCAACTGACTCAGTCTTTAATGATTTTAATGAGTTCCAGTGTTTACGCTTGAGCTAACAGGTGCCTTATTTTTTTTCCTTGGCTATTCTTTCTTTCTTCCCTTTTCCTCCTATTCTGGGCAATCCATGCAACACTCCAGCTGTAAATTATTCTGACAGTATGAATAAGCTTTGACCTGAAATCAGGTTAGTATCTAACTGAAATCTAACTTACATTTCCATAAATTTGCTTGTTTTGACAATGATTAGCATGACTTTGAAAAATCTGTTAGCTGAGTCTTCAAAGACTACTATAATCTTCACAAAATCATTTTATGTAATATGTCTTCCATCACTGTATGCTATACATACAACATCCTCTTTCTATAGCACTGAATTCCCAAATTGTTTCCACTCTTGGAAAAATGCAGTTAATATTGGATTCATTTGTTGTCAGTCACCTTTACAAAATATACACATATTCAAATGCACATGGACACAGGCTCTGGGTTTTAAATTCTGCATTTTCTCAAAAATTTAAACATATAAGACAAAGGTTATGCAAAATATGATCGCCCTATAGAGCATTTTCTTTTTGTTAGGCAATGTAAAAATAATAGAATATATCACTGTTCTTGGAACTTTGTGGATTCCTGGACTTTGTAATTCTTCATGAATGCATAGTTATTTTTCCAAGATGCTAGAAGATTCCCCAGGCATTTTTAATAGTTCTATTATTAAATATATAATAAATATGATTACTTATTATATAATGGATGTATAATAAATGTCAGAAAATTTTATAACTTCTAAATGGGTTGTTGAACTATCAAAGTCTACAGCTTTTCACTATCAGACAGGTGAGGGTAGGAAAATGTGCCAACACACGGTCTAGGGTGAGGGCTAAGGGCAGATGGTATACTAGCAAGCTACAAGAGGGGAGTACCTTCCCAGGTGGACTGATAAGATCAGTGTGGCAGAGCTGTGGGAACCCAAGGCCCTCTGTTACTCAAGGCTGTGAGTGCAGTGCTAAGAGATTAGCCACGAAGACAGCAGCGTAGTCCTGCCTTTCCAACCAAGCCTACAATCTAACCATTGTCAGCTCATCCCGTTTCATGTAAAAGCAATGCTCAGAGACCTCTGCAGAGGGACCTAACTTCTCAAACTTGCCAGTTTGGATTGAAACCGTATATGATATGCATTTCCCCTATCTACGTCACATGCATATACATAGCACAGTAACAAGGCAATCCTCTATGTTGTGTTCTCTCAATTCCTTCTTCACAATTTTTTTTTTTTTACTTCACGACAACAATGCAAAGAGTGGACTGAGGACTAGGCTTACCAGGTCTAGTTCTGCCCCTTTCTAACTATGTGATCTTAGTATGTCATTCACCAGATTTTTTTTTTTTTTTTTTTTTTGAGAGGGAGTCTCATTCTGTCACCCAGGCTGGAGTACAGTGGTGCGATCCCAGCTCACTACAACCTCTGCCTCCTAGGTTCAAGAGATTCTCCTGCTCAGCCTCCTGAGTATCTGGGATTACAGGTGCCCACCACCAGGTATGGCTAATTTCTGTATTTTTAGTAGACACAGGGTTTCACCATGTTGGCCAGGCTGGTCTTGAGCTCCTGACCTCCAGTGATCTGCCAGCCTCGGCCTCCCAAAGTGCTGGGACTACAGGCGTGAGCTACCACACGTAACCCATCAGATTTCTCATGGACTGGTTCCTTAACTGTAAAAACGAGATTATTTAGTAGATGCTATCTATACTTCCTTCACTTCTTCAAACATCAGTGGTTTCTTTTTTATTGGTAGTTTTCTGTCTCCTTGCCTTTTTCCTGTGTCCATTTTTCTATTTTCATTTTATGAATTTTTAATGCTCCACCTCAGTGAAGCCTTTCCTTCCAAACCGACAGGTCCTCTGTCCTGAAAGAATATCACAGCTCTGTAATTGGAGCTCCCACAGCTCTTGGTGCGCTGCATTTTGATCGCTGTGCTGCATAAACTATCAATTTCTTTCAAAAAAGACCTCCTCTATCTTGTTTACCCTTATATCCTGGCACTTTGTGAATATTCAGTGAATATATTCTTAATACGTAACCTTCCTAACCTTTTCTTGGAAGGACGCTTCAGGTAAAGGAGATGGTTAAGAGGAGTTGCACATTGCTTTCCTGGCCAACTCTCTTTACAAGGAGTCAGCCTCCTGTTCAGTCTCTTCTCAGGTGACTTTTCTGTCCTGTGGATCTTCATTGGTGACTGTAACTACTAACCAGTTTGCATTTATTCACTCACAAATGCAGGGACTCACATATAACCATGTTAGGCATCACAGAGTATATCCCATAAGTGATAAAGTCACAAATATGTTACCCCTATAACAAGTTAATAATCTTCCAGCATGCCAGAATGTGAGTTTAGCCACAAAAACAGCCCTATCTATTCTTCTACAACCTCTAGTTTCTTTTCTACTCTTTCTTCCCTATCATCCAACTCCTAACGTAGTTTGGGGCATCAAATATAGTTCAATACATTTTTTGACAAAAGTTTCTTTGGAATTGAACCAGATACACATGATCTAAACTTATACCTTCAAAAGTCTTTAAGGTGTTCTCTGTATGCAGGTACTCAAATAATCCTCCCAGCCTTATCAACAGTTTGATAAATTAGCATAGACTGTGGATATCCTCACTGCAGCACACCTCTGCAGATTCACACAAACAAAGACCAATTTGGAAGCACTAAGTGAAGAGATTCTCTCCTGTTTTATTTTCTCCATTCTCCTCCAAAAACCACAGGAAATTTTGGCACTTTGGACATTCCCTTTACACAAGGGATACAGTAAAACATAATTCAACTGCTTGAATCTGGGTGAAGGGAGAGAGCAATTAGGATAGTTTTGGATAAATAAGAGTAACAAGTAGGTGGCCCAACTGGGGGAACTGAAATTACAATGACATAGCTTCTAATGAACAAGTTTCTACACAGGAAGCATGCCTTCACATATGCAACAGTGGTAAAACAGCACGAAAGACCTGTATTTTGAAGGGGCCCCAGTTAGATATTTAAAACTCATGAGTATAGTCAAGATTTTGTCATACCAATTTGTTATCCCTTGCACTTGACTAATTCTGCTATGCTGAAAGAGCATTTGAGCACATTTTAAGTATTGAATTCAAAGATACTGAAATAGGAAAAAAAAAAAAAACTATAGCCATAAGAACCATAGAAAAATGGACAAGAAAGAAAAACAAAATTTTTTTGATAACTGTAACTACATAGGAATGGAAAAAAAGTTGTATTTATATAACATATTTTAAGTAAGTCAATGACTATATTTAAATATTGCTTTTGACATTATTACAAATATACCAATTCAAGACAGACCTGCAAAATGCTGCTTTTTCTATAGTCATTTGTATTTTGAGACACAGAGCAAAGAATACAAGGTCCTTTTCTCAGAACAAATTTCCATGAAATAGTCACATCAGTACAGCTTCTGATATTCATGTGAAAGAACCTATTAGTTGACTAAAATACCCCCGTAAGTTCCCAATCATATTTTGTTCCTAGGGTATATTCTAATTTTTTTCCTATTGGAGAAAACAGATCTGTACATTCAGGCTTCAGGAATATAGTTGGAGTCAAGAGAAAAATCAGGATTTCTGTCCTGCATTATAGCCAAAAGATAATGGATTCTTAGGCTCTTTGTCAAGAACTTCCTACTTTAGAATTGTCCAGAGCAAGCTTCTGGACAGAAATAAATTTGAACCCCCAAAGATTCTTAAAGTCACATTTCCGAAACATTCACACATAACACCACATCTGAGCTTCCATTTATCAAAAGCAGGTATGCAGTGATTCCTTGAGAATACTGTAATTCTTACAGCCCAACCTGCATTTACAGTCCAACCTGCATAGCTTGCTGAATAGGAAAAGTGTTGGAGGTGGTGGCATATAATGAGGTTGGAGAGTGGAAAGGAATAAGAGCAATAGCAAGCTCAAGGTTTTGGAAATAATCACAGTAGAAATCATCTTGCTCAAAATATAGTGGGACTTATGCATTCCAGTGCCACATCATCCACCATTTTCCATCTAAAACACAGAAATGGCAGTGAGAATGTAGTCATTTATGTGTGGTCCCCTTGATCCTGCTTTGCCTTCAAATTCACTACTATCTGTCAACCAATCAATTAATCTGAAAACTTATTAGTGGTGCTATTGCATATCTGCCACCCCCGCCCCATCAAAATTGGAGTTCTGTGAGCTACTTTAAAATAAGCTAGTGAATAGGAGCAACCACGGATTAAGAGTGAGAAGAGAAAAAAGGGGGTGGGGGAGGAGAAGGAATACAGTGAAAAACGGAGCAACTTCTGAAAGCAAATACTAAAGAAAACCTATTAAATAAAAATTTATGTTTTAACTTTTTAATAAATCATGGGGCAAGGGATAGAACACATGACTCTTTGAAGTTTTAGACGACAAATCTTGGAAATGGGTTGTTTGATTATTATAGTACCCCTCTGAGGGCAATGAAAGGATGTAATGAAAATAATCAGGCCATCAGAACACTAAATTATCCTGACTTACCAGAAATACTGGCAAAATCTTTCAGCATGACCTGCTACTGGCCAAACTAGGAGGAAAATAACATCTACTAGAGCTAGGGATCACATTGAAAATAATTTCATTTGATTTTCATTCAAAGCTTTCTACATGATGACTAGTAAAAGAAGTCCATATATTCTATCCATAGTTTAATAATGTATATGAGTATTACAGGAAAGAAGAAAACTTTAGAGATAATCTATTTTCAAATATTTCAGGGTAAAAACAAAATTGTAAGATTTTCCTATGATGAAAATATAGTAATTATAATTATTCTTAAAATGTATTCATTTAATTTTTTTAAATTAGAAAAAATATTTTACATGTATAACATATTTTGAAATATATATACACTATAGTTAAATCCAGCTAATTAACATATGTATTACCTCACGTTATTTTTTGTGGTGACATGCTATTTAAACCTATCTTCCCACTCTGTGAGCTCACCTATAAGTTCTCTTCAAAATCTGATGAGTACATTGCATGTCATTTTCTTATTAAAAAAGCATTTTCACATACCTTGTCTTGTGATACTCAACATAGCACTTTGAAAATTATTTTCACCATTTGTCAGTAAACAAAGTTCGAGAACATATAACTAAATTAGCCATGCACCTAACACCATCAAATGGGATTCAAAATGGGATTTTTTGACCCTAAGAATGTGCCCTTTCTATAATACTGCAATACAGCTGCAGGCTTGATAAATGATTTTGAAACATAATTAATTTGTTTAGATTGGATTTGATTTTGGGGCCAGCCTAAAGTTGTTTGGCACCAACACTGTCATATGAAATAAATGATTAGGTAAGATAATGCCATTAGGAACTTTCAAAAATAGGTATTATTTATGGCCCTGAGGATAATTTCAAAGAGCATTTGAAGAAGAGTTTTGAACAATAATAGTTATTATGCAAATGCAGGCACATTTCAAAGGTAACTGATTTAAAGTTAATAGCTAGCATAACACTTTGCACACAGAATACACTCAGTAAATATTAGCAAAAAACTTTAAAGTACTTCCATATATAAGCACTGGTAAGGATTTCTAACAACCAGTCTCATCAGAAAATTACACATGCACATTAGGAATGTAAATTCAGGCAAATTCTTTTTAAATAGTTTGTGAAAGTTATTATAAGCCTTGCCATGTCTATACATTTTGGTCTATTTATTCCAACTTGAGAATTTAGCCTAAAGAACTAATCTAAAATGTAAGCCAAGATTTTTTGCTTTCTCAAAAATGTTTACTATGATATTATTTATGTATAAACATTTGTCTTTTTAAAAAAAACCTGAAAAAAAAACCAAAAACAATGTCAAAACAAAAACCAACAATAGGGGCTTCATTAAAGAAATTGTATTCATTTAATGAAATAATATTTAGGTATTAAGACTTTAAAGACTTTTATTCATATAATGAATACTTCTAATGCAAACCTTCACAAAAAAGCAAGAGTAAAACAAAGATTATACCTGTACATACTAAAATGTCAAAAGTAGCCATCTCTGGTTTTTGAAATTACCATTTTCTCCTCGTCTTTTAAAAATGTCTTACATTGGGTATCCTATTTTTATACAGACATCTAAGTTATTTTATATTCAATAACTCAATGGTCAAAATTGAATTTTCACCATGTGTCAGGCATAATTCTAACCTTTTTGTACATACTATATAATTTACTTTTCATAAATACCATTGATACAGAACAATTTATCTTGTTTTTATATGTGGAAACAGGAAGAGGTAAATTAAATAACTAGCCCGGAGAAGACCGGTGATTTCTGCATTTTGAACTGAGGTACTGGGGTCATCTCACTAGTGAGTGCCGGACAATCGGTGCTGGTCAGCTGTTACAGCCCGACCAGCGAGAGCTGAAGCAGGGTGAGGCATCGCCTCACCTGGGAAGCGCAAGGGGGAAGGGAATCCCTTTTC